>NW_027331919.1:8898783-9061794 GCF_048418815.1 Hemitrygon akajei | reverse complement strand
CCCACCACACCGTCCCTTTACACACTCCCGTGGTCAGACACAGTGAATCTCTCTCCACACCGTCCCATCACACACTCCGGGATCAGACACTGAGTGAATCTCCCTCCACACCGTCCCATCACCCGTCCCATCACACACTCCCTGTGTCTGGCACAGAGTGAAGCTCCCTCTAAGGCGTCCCATCGCACACTCCCGGTGTCAGGTACAGAGTGAAGCTCCCTCTAAGCGTCCCATCACACACTCCCGGCGTCAGGCACAGACTGAAGTTCCCTCTAAAGCATCCCATTACACACACTGGGGCCAGACAAGCATTGGAGCTCACTCCGTGCTCTCTCATCACACACTCCCGTGGGCAGACACGTGGTGAATCCCCCTCCACACCGTACAATTAGATACGGTCAGAAATGTGACTCCTGGGGTCAGACACATGGTGGATTTCCGTCCGCATCTTCCCATCACACACTTCTGCTGTTGGACACAGAGTGAATCTCCTTTCACACCAACCCATCGCACACCCCCATGGTCAGGCACAGAGTGAAGCTCCCTCTAAAGCATACCATTACACACTCCAGGTGCCAGACAGGCATTGGACCTCACTTCTTACACCCCTCATACATAATCCCGGGGTCAAACACATGGTGAAAGATCCTTCCTTCATGTTTCATCACCCACTCCAGGGTCAGACACAGTGAATCTCCCTCCACACCGTCCCATTACACACTCCCGTGGCCAGACACAGTAAATCTCTTTCCACACCGTCCCATCACACACTCCCGGTGTCAGACACACAGTGAATCTCCCTCCACACCGTCCCATCACACACTCCCTGGGTCAGACACAGAGTGAATCTCCCTACACACCGTTCCATCACACACTCCCTGGGTCAGACACAGAGTGAATCTCCCTCCACACCGTCCCATCACACACTCCCTGTGTCAGACACAGAGTGAAACTCCCTCCACACCGTCCCAGTACACACTCCCTGGGTAAGACACTGTGAATTTCCCTCCACCCCGTTGCATCACAGACTCCCGGGGTCAGACACAGAGCGATCTCCCTCCACACCGTCCCATCACCCACTCCCTGGGTCAGACACATAGTGAATCTCCCTCCACACCGACCCATCACTCACTCCCTCGGTCAGACACAGAGTGAATCTCCTTCCACACCGTCCATTACACACTCCCGTGGTCAGACACAGTGAATCTCCCTCCACAACGTCCCATCACACACTCCCTGGGTCAGACACAGAGTGAATCTCCCTGAACACCGTTCCATCACACACTCCCTGGGTCAGACACAGAGTGAACCTCCCTCCACACCGTCCCAGTACACACTCCCCGTGTCAGACCCAGAGTGAATATCCCTCCACACCGTCCCATCACACACTCCCGGGGTCAGACAAAGAGTGAATCTCCCTCCACACCGTCCATCACAAACTGCCAGGGTCAGACACAGTGAATCTCCATCCACACCGTCCCATCACACACTCCCTGGGTCAGACACAGAGTGAATCTCCCTCCACACCGTCCCATCACACATTCCCTGGGTCAGACACCGAGTGAAACTCCCTCCACACCGTCCCATCACACACTCCCTGGGTCAGACACAGAGTGAATCTCACACCACACCGTCCCATTACACACTCCCGTGGTCAGACACAGTGAATCTCCCTCCAAACCGCCACATCACACACTACCGGTGTCAGACACAGAGTGATCACCCTCCACACCGTCCATCACACACTCCCCGTGTCAGACCCAGAGTGAATATCCCTCCACACCGTCCCATTACACACTCCCGGGGCCAGACAGGCATTGGACCTCACTCCTTACACCCTCATTACATAATCCCGCGGTCAAACACATCATGAAGATCCTTCCTTCATGTTTCATCACCCACTCCCAGGGTCAGACACAGCAAATCTCCCTCCACACCGTCCCATCACACACTCCCCGTGTCAGACCCAGAGTGAATATCCCTCCACACCGTCCCATCACACACTCCCGGGGTCAGACAAAGAGTGAATCTCCCTCCACACCGTCCCATCACAAACTGCCAGGGTCAGACACAGTGAATCTCCATCCACACCGTCCCATCACACACTCCCTGGGTCAGACACAGAGTGAATCTCCCTCCACACCGTCCCATCACACATTCCCTGGGTCAGACACAGAGTGAATCTCCCACCACACCGTCCCATCACACACTCCCTGGGTCAGACACAGAGTGAATCTCCCACCACACCGTCCCTTTACAAACTCCCGTGGTCAGACACAGTGAATCTCCCTCCACACCGTCCCATCACACACTACCGGTGTCAGACACAGAGTGAATCTCCCTCCACACCGCCCCATCACACACTCTCGGGGTCAGACACACAGTAAATCACCCTCCACACCGTCCCATCACACACTCCCGGGGTCAGACACAGAGTGAATCTCCCTCGACACCGTCCCATCACACACTCCCTGGGTCAGACACAGAGTGAATCTCCCCACCACACCGTCCCTTTACACACTCCCGTGGTCAGACACAGTGAATCTCTCTCCACACCGTCCCATCACACACTCCCGGGATCAGACACTGAGTGAATCTCCCTCCACACCGTCCCATCACACACTCCCTGTGTCTGGCACAGAGTGAAGCTCCCTCTAAGGCGTCCCATCGCACACTCCCGGTGTCAGGTACAGAGTGAAGCTCCCTCTAAGGCGTCCCATCACACACTCCCGGCGTCAGGCACAGACTGAAGTTCCCTCTAAAGCATCCCATTACACACACTGGGGCCAGACAAGCATTGGAGCTCACTCCTTGCTCTCTCATCACACACTCCCGTGGGCAGACACGTGGTGAATCCCCCTCCACACCGTACAATTAGATACGGTCAGAAATGTGACTCCTGGGGTCAGACACATGGTGGATTTCCGTCCGCATCTTCCCATCACACACTTCTGCTGTTGGACACAGAGTGAATCTCCTTTCACACCAACCCATCGCACACCCCCATGGTCAGGCACAGAGTGAAGCTCCCTCTAAAGCATACCATTACACACTCCAGGTGCCAGACAGGCATTGGACCTCACTTCTTACACCCTCATTACATAATCCCGGGGTCAAACACATGGTGAAGATCCTTCCTTCATGTTTCATCACCCACTCCCAGGGTCAGACACAGTGAATCTCCCTCCACACCGTCCCATTACACACTCCCGTGGCCAGACACAGTAAATCTCTTTCCACACCGTCCCATCACACACTCCCGGTGTCAGACACACAGTGAATCTCCCTCCACACCGTCCCATCACACACTCCCTGGGTCAGACACAGAGTGAATCTCCCTACACACCGTTCCATCACACACTCCCTGGGTCAGACACAGAGTGAATCTCCCTCCACACCGTCCCATCACACACTCCCTGTGTCAGACACAGAGTGAAACTCCCTCCACACCGTCCCAGTACACACTCCCTGGGTAAGACACTGTGAATTTCCCTCCACCCCGTTGCATCACAGACTCCCGGGGTCAGACACAGAGCGAATCTCCCTCCACACCGTCCCATCACCCACTCCCTGGGTCAGACACATAGTGAATCTCCCTCCACACCGACCCATCACTCACTCCCTCGGTCAGACACAGAGTGAATCTCCTTCCACACCGTCCCATTACACACTCCCGTGGTCAGACACAGTGAATCTCCCTCCACAACGTCCCATCACACACTCCCTGGGTCAGACACAGAGTGAATCTCCCTGAACACCGTTCCATCACACACTCCCTGGGTCAGACACAGAGTGAACCTCCCTCCACACCGTCCCAGTACACACTCCCCGTGTCAGACCCAGAGTGAATATCACTCCACACCGTCCCATCACACACTCCCGGGGTCAGACAAAGAGTGAATCTCCCTCCACACCGTCCCATCACAAACTGCCAGGGTCAGACACAGTGAATCTCCATCCACACCGTCCCATCACACACTCCCTGGGTCAGACACAGAGTGAATCTCCCTCCACACCGTCCCATCACACATTCCCTGGGTCAGACACCGAGTGAAACTCCCTCCACACCGTCCCATCACACACTCCCTGGGGTCAGACACCGAGTGAAACTCCCTCCACACCGTCCCATCACACATTCCCTGGGTCAGACACCGAGTGAAACTCCCTCCACACCGTCCCATCACACACTCCCTGGGGTCAGACACCGAGTGAAACTCCCTCCACACCGTCCCATCACACACTCCCTGGGTCAGACACAGAGTGAATCTCACACCACACCGTCCCATTACACACTCCCGTGGTCAGACACAGTGAATCTCCCTCCACACCGCCACATCACACACTACCGGTGTCAGACACAGAGTGAATCTCCCTCCACACCGTCCCATCACACACTCCCCGTGTCAGACCCAGAGTGAATATCCCTCCACACCGTCCCATCACACACTCCCGGGGTCAGACAAAGAGTGAATCTCCCTCCACACCGTCCCATCACAAACTGCCAGGGTCAGACACAGTGAATCTCCATCCACACCGTCCCATCACACACTCCCTGGGTCAGACACAGAGTGAATCTCCCTCCACACCGTCCCATCACACATTCCCTGGGTCAGACACCGAGTGAAACTCCCTCCACACCGTCCCATCACACACTCCCTGGGTCAGACACAGAGTGAATCTCACACCACACCGTCCCATTACACACTCCCGTGGTCAGACACAGTGAATCTCCCTCCACACCGCCACATCACAAACTGCCAGGGTCAGACACAGTGAATCTCCATCCACACCGTCCCATCACACACTCCCTGGGTCAGACGCAGAGTGAATCTCCCTCCACACCGTCCCATCACACATTCCCTGGGTCAGACACCGAGTGAAACTCCCTCCACACCGTCCCATCACACACTCCCTGGGTCAGACACAGAGTGAATCTCACACCACACCGTCCCATTACACACTCCCGTGGTCAGACACAGTGAATCTCCCTCCACACCGCCACATCACACACTACCGGTGTCAGACACAGAGTGAATCTCCCTCCACACCGTCCCATCACACACTCCCGGGGTCAGACAAAGAGTGAATCTCCCTCCACACCGTCCCATCACAAACTGCCAGGGTCAGACACAGTGAATCTCCATCCACACCGTCCCATCACACACTCCCTGGGTCAGACACAGAGTGAATCTCCCTCCACACCGTCCCATCACACATTCCCTGGGTCAGACACCGAGTGAAACTCCCTCCACACCGTCCCATCACACACTCCCTGGGTCAGACACAGAGTGAATCTCACACCACACCGTCCCATTACACACTCCCGTGGTCAGACACAGTGAATCTCCCTCCACACCGCCACATCACACACTACCGGTGTCAGACACAGAGTGAATCTCCCTCCACAGCGTCCCATCACACACTCCCCGTGTCAGACCCAGAGTGAATATCCCTCCACACCGTCCCATCACACACTCCCGGGGTCAGACAAAGAGTGAATCTCCCTCCACACCGTCCCATCACAAACTGCCAGGGTCAGACACAGTGAATCTCCATCCACACCGTCCCATCACACACTCCCTGGGTCAGACACAGAGTGAATCTCCCTCCACACCGTCCCATCACACATTCCCTGGGTCAGACACCGAGTGAAACTCCCTCCACACCGTCCCATCACACACTCCCTGGGTCAGACACAGAGTGAATCTCACACCACACCGTCCCATTACACACTCCCGTGGTCAAACACAGTGAATCTCCCTCCACACCGCCACATCACACACTACCGGTGTCAGACACAGAGTGAATCTCCTTCCACACCGTCCCATTACACACTCCCGTGGTCAGACACAGTTAATCTCCCTCCACACCGTCCCATCACAGACTCCCGGGGTCAGACACAGAGTGAATCTCCCTCCACAACGTCGCATCACACACTCCCTGGGTCAGACACAGAGTGAATCTCACACCACACCGTCCCATTACACCTCCCGTGGTCAGACACAGTGAATCTCCCTCCACACCGCCACATCACACACTACCGGTGTCAGACACAGAGTGAATCTCCCTCCACACCGTCCCATCACACACTCCCGGGGTCAGACACAGAGTGAATCTCCCTCCACAACGTCGCATCACAGACTCCCGGGGTCAGCCACAGAGAGAATCTCCCTCTAAGGCGTCCCATCACACACTCCCGTGGTCAGACACAGTGAATCTCCCTCCACACCGTCGCATCAGACACTCCCGGGGTTAGACACAGAGCGAATCTCCCTCCACACCGTCCCATCACACACTCCCGGGGTCAGACACAGAGTGAATCTCCCTCCACACCGTCCCATCACACACTCCCTGGGTCAGACACAGAGTGAATCTCCCACCACACCGTCCCTTTACACACTCCCGTGGTCAGACACAGTGAATCTCACTCCACACCGTCCCATCACACACTACCGGTGTCAGACACAGAGTGAATCTCCCTCCACACCGCCCCATCACACACTCTCGGGGTCAGACACACAGTAAGTCACCCTCCACACCGTTCCATCACACACTTCCGCTGTCAGACACAGAGTGAATCTCCATCCACACCGTCCCATCACACACTCCCTGGGTCAGACACAGAGTGAATCTCCCTCCACACCGTCCCATCACACATTCCCTGGGTCAGACACCGAGTGAAACTCCCTCCACACCGTCCCATCACACACTCCCTGGGTCAGACACAGAGTGAATCTCACACCACACCGTCCCATTACACACTCCCGTGGTCAAACACAGTGAATCTCCCTCCACACCGCCACATCACACACTACCGGTGTCAGACACAGAGTGAATCTCCTTCCACACCGTCCCATTACACACTCCCGTGGTCAGACACAGTTAATCTCCCTCCACACCGTCCCATCACAGACTCCCGGGGTCAGACACAGAGTGAATCTCCCTCCACAACGTCGCATCACACACTCCCTGGGTCAGACACAGAGTGAATCTCACACCACACCGTCCCATTACACCTCCCGTGGTCAGACACAGTGAATCTCCCTCCACACCGCCACATCACACACTACCGGTGTCAGACACAGAGTGAATCTCCCTCCACACCGTCCCATCACACACTCCCGGGGTCAGACACAGAGTGAATCTCCCTCCACAACGTCGCATCACAGACTCCCGGGGTCAGCCACAGAGAGAATCTCCCTCTAAGGCGTCCCATCACACACTCCCGTGGTCAGACACAGTGAATCTCCCTCCACACCGTCGCATCAGACACTCCCGGGGTTAGACACAGAGCGAATCTCCCTCCACACCGTCCCATCACACACTCCCTGGGTCAGACACAGAGTGAATCTCCCTCCACACCGTCCCATCACACACTCCCTGGGTCAGACACAGAGTGAATCTCCCACCACACCGTCCCTTTACACACTCCCGTGGTCAGACACAGTGAATCTCACTCCACACCGTCCCATCACACACTACCGGTGTCAGACACAGAGTGAATCTCCCTCCACACCGCCCCATCACACACTCTCGGGGTCAGACACACAGTAAGTCACCCTCCACACCGTTCCATCACACACTTCCGCTGTCAGACACAAAGTGAATCTCCCTCCACACCGCCCCATCACACAATCTCGGGGCCAGACACACAGTAAATCACCCTCCACATCGTTCCATCACACACTTCCGCTGTCAGACTCAAAGAGAATCTCCCTCCACACTGTCCCATCACACACTCCCTGGGTCAGGCACAGAGTGAAGCTTCCTCTAAGGCGTCCCATCACACACTCCCGGTGTCAGGCACAGATTGAAGCTCCCTCTAAGGCGTCCCAGCACACACTCCCGGGGTCAGGCACAGACTGAAGCTCCCTCTAAAGCATCCCATTACACACACTGGGGCCAGACAAGCATTGGAGCTCACTCCTTGTTCTCTCATCACACACTCCCGTGGTCAGACACGTGGTGAAACCCCCTCCACACCGTACAATTCGATACGGTCAGAAATGCGACTCCTGGGGTCAGACACATGGTGGATTTCCGTCCGCATCTTCCCATCACACCAGAGTGAATCTGCCTTCACACCAACCCATCGCACACCCCCATGGTCAGGCACAGAGTGAAGCTCCCTCTAAAGAGTCCCATTACACACTCCCGGGGCCATGCAGGCACTGGACCTCACTCCTTACACCCTCATTACATAATCCCGCGGTCAAACACATGGTGAAGATCCTTCCTTCATGTTTCATCACCCACTCCCAGGGTCAGACACAGCAAATCTCCCTCCACACCGTCCCATCACACACTCCCCGGGTCAGACACAGAGTGAATATCCCTCCACACCGTCCCATCACACACTCCCGGGGTCAGACAAAGAGTGAATCTCCCTCCACACCGTCCCATCACAAACTGCCAGGGTCAGACACAGTGAATCTCCATCAACACCGTCCCATCACACACTCCCTGGGTCAGACACAGAGTGAATCTCCCTCCACACCGTCCCATCACACATTCCCCGGGTCAGACACAGAGTGAATATCCCTCCACACCGTCCCATCACACACTCCCGGGGTCAGACAAAGAGTGAATCTCCCTCCACACCGTCCCATCACAAACTGCCAGGGTCAGACACAGTGAATCTCCATCCACACCGTCCCATCACACACTCCCTGGGTCAGACACAGAGTGAATCTCCCTCCACACCGTCCCATCACACATTCCCTGGGTCAGACACCGAGTGAAACTCCCTCCACAGCGTCCCATCACACACTCCCTGGGTCAGACACAGAGTGAATCTCACACCACACCGTCCCATTACACACTCCCGTGGTCAGACACAGTGAATCTCCCTCCACACCGCCACATCACACACTACCGGTGTCAGACACAGAGTGAATCTCCTTCCACACCGTCCCATTACACACTCCCGTGGTCAGACACAGTTAATCTCCCTCCACACCGTCCCATCACACACTCCCGGGGTCAGACACAGAGTGAATCTCCCTCCACAACGTCGCATCACAGACTCCTGGGGTCAGACACAGAGAGAATCTCCCTCTAAGGCGTCCCATCACACACTCCCGTGGTCAGACACAGTGAATCTCCCTCCACACCGTCGCATCAGACACTCCCGGGGTTAGACACAGAGCGAATCTCCCTCCACACCGTCCCATCACACACTCCCGGGGTCAGACACAGAGTGAATCTCCCTCGACACCGTCCCATCACACACTCCCTGGGTCAGACACAGAGTGAATCTCCCACCACACCGTCCCATCACACACTCCCTGGGTCAGACACAGAGTGAATCTCCCACCACACCGTCCCTTTACAAACTCCCGTGGTCAGACACAGTGAATCTCCCTCCACACCGTCCCATCACACACTACCGGTGTCAGACACAGAGTGAATCTCCCTCCACACCGCCCCATCACACACTCTCGGGGTCAGACACACAGTAAATCACCCTCCACACCGTCCCATCACACACTCCCGGGGTCAGACACAGAGTGAATCTCCCTCGACACCGTCCCATCACACACTCCCTGGGTCAGACACAGAGTGAATCTCCCACCACACCGTCCCTTTACACACTCCCGTGGTCAGACACAGTGAATCTCTCTCCACACCGTCCCATCACACACTCCCGGGATCAGACACTGAGTGAATCTCCCTCCACACCGTCCCATCACACACTCCCTGTGTCTGGCACAGAGTGAAGCTCCCTCTAAGGCGTCCCATCGCACACTCCCGGTGTCAGGTACAGAGTGAAGCTCCCTCTAAGGCGTCCCATCACACACTCCCGGCGTCAGGCACAGACTGAAGCTCCCTCTAAAGCATCCCATTACACACACTGGGGCCAGACAAGCTTTGGAGCTCACTCCTTGCTCTCTCATCACACACTCCCGTGGGCAGACACGTGGTGAATCCCCCTCCACACCGTACAATTAGATACGGTCAGAAATGTGACTCCTGGGGTCAGACACATGGTGGATTTCCGTCCGCATCTTCCCATCACACACTTCTGCTGTTGGACACAGAGTGAATCTCCTTTCACACCAACCCATCGCACACCCCCATGGTCAGGCACAGAGTGAAGCTCCCTCTAAAGCATACCATTACACACTCCAGGTGCCAGACAGGCATTGGACCTCACTTCTTACACCCTCATTACATAATCCCGGGGTCAAACACATGGTGAAGATCCTTCCTTCATGTTTCATCACCCACTCCCAGGGTCAGACACAGTGAATCTCCCTCCACACCGTCCCATTACACACTCACGTGGCCAGACACAGTAAATCTCTTTCCACACCGTCCCATCACACACTCCCGGTGTCAGACACACAGTGAACCTCCCTCCACACCGTCCCATCACACACTCCCTGGGTCAGACACAGAGTGAATCTCCCTACACACCGTTCCATCACACACTCCCTGGGTCAGACACAGAGTGAATCTCCCTCCACACCGTCCCATCACACACTCCCTGTGTCAGACACAGAGTGAAACTCCCTCCACACCGTCCCAGTACACACTCCCTGGGTAAGACACTGTGAATTTCCCTCCACACCGTCGCATCACAGACTCCCGGGGTCAGACACAGAGCGAATCTCCCTCCACACCGTCCCATCACCCACTCCCTGGGTCAGACACATAGTGAATCTCCCTCCACACCGACCCATCACTCACTCCCTCGGTCAGACACAGAGTGAATCTCCTTCCACACCGTCCCATTACACACTCCCGTGGTCAGACACAGTGAATCTCCCTCCACAACGTCCCATCACACACTCCCTGGGTCAGACACAGAGTGAATCTCCCTGAACACCGTTCCATCACACACTCCCTGGGTCAGACACAGAGTGAACCTCCCTCCACACCGTCCCAGTACACACTCCCTGGGTCAGACACAGTGAATTTCCCTCCACCCCGTCGCATCACAGACTCCCGGGGTCAGACACAGAGCGAATCTCCCTCCAGACCGTCCCATCACCCACTTCCTGGGTCAGACACATAGTGAATCTCCCTCCACACCGTCCCATCACACACTCCCTGGGTCAGACACAGAGTGAATCTCCCTCCACACCGTCCAATTACACACTCCCGTGGTCAGACACAGTGAATCTCCCTCCACACCGTCGCATCACACACTCCCGGGGTTAGACACAGAGCGAATCTCCCTCCACACCGTCCCATCACAGACGCCCGGGGTCAGACACAGAGTGAATCTCCCTCCACACCGTCCCATCACACACTCCCTGGGTCAGACACAGTGTGAATCTCCCTCCACACCGCCCCATCACACACTCTCGGGGTCAGACACACAGTAAATCACCCTCCACACAGTTCCATCACACACTTCCGCTGTCAGACAAAAAGTGAATCTCCCTTCAAACTGTCCGATCACACACTCCCTGTGTCAGGCACAGAGTGAAGCTCCCTCTAAGGTGTCCCATCACACACCCCCGGTGTCAGGCACAGAGTGAAGCTCCGTCTAAAGCATCCCATTACACACACTGGGGCCAGACAAGCATTGGAGCTCACTCCTTGCGCTCTCATCACACACACCCGTGGTCAGACACGTGGTGAAACCCCCTCCACAACGTACAATTAGATACGGTCAGAAATGTGACTCCTGGGGTCAGACACATGGTGGATTTCCGTCCGCATCTTCCCATCACACACTTCTGCTGTTGGACACAGAGTGAATCTCCCCCCACACCGTCTCATCACACACTCCCGGGGTTAGACACAGTGTGAATCTCCCTCCAGACCGTCCCATCACACACCACGGTGGTCAGACAGAGAGTGATTCTCCCTCCACACCGTCCCATCACACACCACGGTGGCCAGACAAAGAGTGAATCTCCCTCCACACCGTCAGATCACACACTCCCGGGGTCAGACAGACAGTGAAGCTCCCTCAGCACCGTCCCCTCACACACTCCCTGGGTCTGACACATGGTGAATCTCCTTGTACACCTTTGGTTTTATTTCTTCTCATTTGCACCGGATATCGACCTCTCGGTTGTCAGCTTCTCTACGTCTCTGCGAGCAAAGGCCAGTCGTGCGGTTTATTACCTCGTCCTCGCAGTGACTGCAAACTGAACAACCGTCCACAGCCCTCTCTCTCCTCCCCCACCTTCCTCAGTTCTACCTCTGGTCTCACACACACTTATTATCTCTGAGACAGAGACACTGTTGGAGACTACAGGAACGCTGAAGTGCTGTTGATTGGTGAGGGGGAGACAGGGAGTGAAGATGGAGATTCGCTCCCTTTCTGAGTCCGTTACAGTGTTAGCGGACTGTGAGGCGGCAGATTGTGTCTGTGTCTGAACCCGGGACGTTGTGGAGGGAGATTCACTCTGTGTCTGACACCGGCACTGTGGGATGGGACGGTGTGGAGGGAGAATCTCTCTGTGTCTGACCGATGGTGTATGTGATGGGACGGTGTGAAGGGAGATTCACTCTGTGTCTGACCCCGGGAGTGTGTGATGGGATGGGGTGGAGGGAGATTCACATTTGTCTGACCGAGGGAGTGTGTGATGGGACGGTGTGGAGGGAGATTCACTCTGTGTCTGACCCCGTGAGTGTGTGAAGCGACGGTGTGGAGGGAGATTCACTCTGTGTCTGACCCCGGCAGTGTGTGATGGGACGGTGTGGAGGGATTATCACTCTGTGTCTGACCGAGGGACAGTACGCTGGGGCGGAGTGGGCGGACAGTCACTCTAATTCTGACTGCGGGAGAGAGTGGTGGGGCCGTGCGCAAGGGAGCTTCACTCCGTTTCTGACCCCGCAAGTGTGTGATCGAACGGTTTGGAGGGTGCTTCACACAGTATCTGAGCGTGTGGCTGTGTAATGGGTCTCAGTAGAAGGAGCTTCACTCTGTGTCAGACCACGGGAGTGAATGACGGGTCTGTATTATGGAGCTTCATTCTTTGTCTGACACCGCAACTGTGTGAGGGGATGATGTGGAGGGAGCATCAGTCCGAGTCTGCTCCCGGGAGAGTGTGATAGGTCGGTGAGTAGGAACCTTCTCTTTGTCTGTTCCCGGGGATGTGGGATGGGACTGTGCGGAGAGAGCTTCACTCCGAGCTCGGACCGGGGATTGGGTGATGGGACGGTGTAGAGGGATTTTTAGATCGGACTGTGAGGAAGCAACTTTACTGTGTGTCTAATTCTGCTTGTATGTGCTGTGACTGTGCTTTGCGATCTTGACTCCATGTCTGATCCCGGGAATGTGTTTTAGAAGAGTGTGTCGGGAATTTCTCTTTAAGTATGTGAACAGGACGATTTGATTGGAGAGTGCAGAGCGAGCTTCACTCTGTCTCTGTAATCGGGCGGTTCGGGGGATCTTCTCGTTGCAACTGACGCCGGGAATATCTGATAGCCCATTGTGAAAGGATCTCCATTCTGTGTTTGACTACCGGCGGATGTAATGGACGATTTGGAGAGAGGTTCACTGTGAATTGATTCTCTTTTCCAGAAAAAACGATTGGACGAGGCATCACTGTTCTAACTCTGTTTTGCAAGCGTCTTGAAATACATTCAAAAGAGGAAGAGGTATGTGTGAGCCACACAGACGATAATTACACACCAGACTGAAGCTCCCTCCACACCGTCCCATCACACACTCCCCTTGACAGGCACAGAGTGAATATCCCTCCACACCGCCCCATCACACACTCTCGGGTTCAGAAACACAGTAAATCACCCACCACACCGTTCCATCACACACTTCCGCTGTCAGTCACAAAGTGAATCTCCCTCCACACCCGCCCCATCACACAATCTGGGGGTCAGACACACAGTAAATCACCCTCCACATCGTTCCATCACACACTTCTGCTGTCAGACACAAAGAGAATCTCCCTCCACACTGTCCCATCACACACTCCCTGGGTCAGGCACAGAGTGAAGCTCCCTTTAAAGCATCCCATTACACACACTGGGGCCAGACAAGCATTGGAGCTCACTCCTTATTCTCTCATCACACACTCCCGTGGTCAGACACGTGGTGAAACCCCCTCCACACGGTACAATTCGATACGGTCAGAAATATGACTCCTGGGGTCAGACACATGGTGGATTTCCGTCCGCATCTTCCCATCACACACTTCTGCTGTTGGACACAGAGAGAATCTGCCTTCACACCAATCCATCGCACACCCCCATGGTCAGGCACAGAGTGAAGCTCCCTCTAAAGCGTCCCATTACACACTCCCGGGGCCAGACAGGCACTGGACCTCACTCCTTACACCCTCATTACATAATCCCGGGGTCAAACACATGGTGAATATCCTTCCTTCATGTTTCATCACCAACTGCCAGGGTCAGACACAGTAAATCTCCCTCCACACCGTCCCATCACACACTCCCTGGGTCGGAGACATAGTGAATCTCCCTGCACACCGTCCCAACACACACTCTCCTGTCAGACACAGAGTGAATATCACTCCACACCGGCCCATCACACACTCCCGGGGTCGGACAAAGAGTGAATCTCCCTCCACACCGTCCCATTACACACTCCCGGGGTCAGACACAGAGTGAATCTCCCTCCACACCGTCCCATCACAAAATGCCAGGGTCAGACACAGTGAATCTCCCTCCACACTGTCCCATCACACACTCCCTGTGTCAAGCACAGAGTGAAGCTCCTTCTAAGGCGTCCCATCGCACACTCCCGGTGTCAGGTCTGGAGTGAAGCTCCCTCTAAGGCGTCCCATCACACACTCCCGGGGTCAGGCACAGACTGAAGCTCCCTCTAAATCATCCCATTACACACACTGGGGCCAGACAAGCATTGGAGCTCACTCGTTGCTCTCTCATCACACACTCCCGTGGTCAGACACGTGGTGAAACCCCCTCCACACCGTACAATTCGATACGGTCAGAAATGTGACTCCTGGGGTCAGACACATGGTGGATTTCCGTCCGCATCTTCCCATCACACACTTCTGATGTTGGACACAGAGTGAATCTCCTTTCACACCAACCCATCGCACACCCCCATGGTCAGGCACAGAGTGAAGCTCCCTCTAAAGCGTACCATTACACACTCCAGGTGCCAGTCAGGCTTTGGACCTCAGTCCTTACACCCTCATTACATAATCCCGCGGTCAAACACATGGTGAAGATCCTTCCTTTATGTTTCATCACCCACTCCCAGGGTCAGACACAGTGAATCTCCCTCCACACAGTCCCATTACACAATCCCGTGGTCAGACACAGTGAATCTCATTCCACACCGTCCCATCACACACTCCCGGTGTCAGACACACAGTGAATCTCCCTCCACACCGTCCCATCACACACTCCCTGGGTCAGACACAGAGTGAATCTCCCTCCACACCGTACCATCACACACTCCCTGGGTCAGACACAGAGTGAACCTCCCTCCACACCGTCCCATCACCCCACTCCCTGGGTCAGACACATAGTGAATCTCCCTCCACACCGTCCCATCACACACTCCCTGGGTCAGACACAGAGTGAATCTCCCTCCACACCGTCCCATTACTCACTCCCATGGTCAGACACAGTGAATCTCACTCCACACCGTCACATTACACACTACCGTGGTCAGACACAGTGAATCTCCCTCCACACAATCCCATCACACACTCCCTGGGTCAGACACAGAGTGAATCTCCCACCACAACCGTCCCATTACACACTCCCGTGGTCAGACACAGTGAATCTCCCTCCACACCGTCCCATCACACACTACCGGTGTCAGACACAGTGTGAATGTCCCTCCACACCGCCCCATCACACACTCTCGGGGTCAGACGCAGTGTAAATCACCCTCCACACAGTTCCATCACACACTTCCGCTGTCAGACACAAAGTGAATCTCCATCCAAACTGTCCCATCACACTCCCGGTGTCAGGCACAGAGTGAAGCTCCCTCTAAAGCATCCCATTACACACACTGGGGCCAGACAAGCATTGGAGCTCACTCCTTGCGCTCTCATCACACACTCCCGTGGTCAGACACGTGGTGAAACCCCCTCCACAACGTACAATTAGATACGGTCAGAAATGTGACTACTGGGGTCAGACACATGGTGGATTTCCGTCCGCATCTTCCCATCACACACTTCTGCTGTTGGACACAGAGTGAATCTCCCCCCACACCGTCTCATCACACACTCCCGGGGTTAGACACAGTGTGAATCTCCCTCCAGACCGTCCCATCACACACCACGGTGGTCAGACAGAGAGTGATTCTCCCTCCACACCGTCCCATCACACACCACGGTGGCCAGACAAAGAGTGAATCTCCCTCCACACCGTCCATCACACACTCCCGGGGGTCAGACACAGAGTGAAGCTCCCTCCACACAGTCCCATCACACACTCCCGGGGGTCAGACACAGAGTGAAGCTCCCTCCGCACCGTCCCCTCACACACTCCCTGGGTCTGACACAGAGTGAATCTCCCACCACACCGTCCCATCACACACTCCCGGGGGTCAGACACAGAGTGAAGCTCCCTCCACACAGTCCCATCACACACTCCCGGGGTCAGACACAGAGTGAAGCTCCCTCCGCACCGTCCCCTCACACACTCCCTGGGTTCTGACACATGGTGAATCTCCTTGTACACCTTTGGTTTTATTTCTTCCCATTTGCACCGGATATCGACCTCTCGGTTGTCAGCTTCTCTACGTCTCTGCGAGCAAAGGCCAGTCGTGCGGTTTATTACCTCGTCCTCGCAGTGACTGCAAACTGAACACCCGTCCAAAGCCCTCTCTCTCCTCCCCCACCTTCCTCTGTTCTACCTCTGGTCTCACACACACTTATTATCTCTGAGGCAGGCACACTGTTGGAGACTACAGGAACGCTGAAGTGCTGTTGATTGGTGAGGGGGAGACAGGGAGTGAAGATGGAGATTCGCTCCCTTTCTGAGTCCGTTACAGTGTTAGCGGACTGTGAGGCGGCAGATTGTGTCTGTGTCTGAACCCGGGACGTTGTGGGGGGAGATTCACTCTGTGTCTGACACCGGGACTGTGGGATGGGACGGTGTGGAGGGAGATTCTCTCTGTGTCTGACCGATGGTGTATGTGATGGGACGGTGTGAAGGGAGATTCACTCTGTGTCTGACCCCGGGAGTGTGTGATGGGACGGGGTGGAGGGAGATTCACATTTGTCTGACCGAGGGAGTGTGTGATAGGACGGTGTGTGGAGGGAGATTCACTCAGTGTCTGACATCGGGAGTGTGTGAAGCGACGGTGTGTAGGGAGATTCACTCTGTGTCTGACCCCGGCAGTGTGTGATGGGACGGTGTGGAGGGAGATTCACTCTGTGTCTGACCCCGGGAGTGTGTGATGGGACGGTGTGGAGGGATTATCACTCTGTGTCTGACCGAGGGACAGTACGCTGTGGCGGAGTGGGCGGACAGTCACTCTAATTCTGACTGCGGGAGAGAGTGTTGGGGCCGTGCGCAAGGGAGCTTCACTCCGTTTCTAACCCCGCAAGTGTGTGATCGAACGGTTTGGAGGGTGCTTCACACAGTATCTGAGCGTGTGGCTGTGTAATGGGTCTCAGTAGAAGGAGCTTCACTCTGTGTCAGACCACGGGAGTGAATGACGGGTCTGTATTATGGAGCTTCATTCTTTGTCTGACACCGCAACTGTGTGAGGTTATGATGTGGAGGGAGCATCAGTCCGAGTCTGCTCCCGGGAGAGTGTGATAGGTCGGTGTGTAGGAACCTTCTCTTTGTCTGTTCCCGGGGATGTGGGATGGGACTGTGCGGAGAGAGCTTCACTCCGAGCTCGGACCGAGGATTGGGTGATGGGACGGTGTAGAGGGAGCTACACTCTATGTCTGACCTCGGGATTTTGAGATCGGACTGTGAGGAAGCAACTTTACTGTGTGCCTAATTCTGCTTGTATGTGCTGTGACTGTGCTTTGCGATCTTGACTCCATGTCTGATCCCGAGAATGTGTTTTAGAAGAGTGTGTCGGGAATTTCTCTTTAAGTATGTGAACAGGACGATTTGATTGGAGAGTGCAGAGCGAGCTTCACTCTGTCTCTGTAATCGGGCGGTTCGGGGGATCTTCTCGTTGCAACTGACGCCGGGAATATCTGATAGCCCATTGTGAAAGGATCTCCATTCTGTGTTTGACTACCGGCGGATGTAATGGACGATTTGGAGAGAGGTTCACTGTGAATTGATTCTCTTTTCCAGAAAAAACGATTGGACGAGGCATCACTGTTCTAACTCTGTTTTGCAAGCGTCTTGAAATACATTCAAAAGAGGAAGAGGTATGTGTGAGCCACACAGACGATAATTACACACCAGACTGAAGCTCCCTCCACACCGTCCCATCACACACTCCCCTTGACAGGCACAGAGTGAATATCCCTCCACACCGCCCCATCACACACTCTCGGGTTCAGAAACACAGTAAATCACCCACCACACCGTTCCATCACACACTTCCGCTGTCAGTCACAAAGTGAATCTCCCTCCACACCGCCCCATCACACAATCTGGGGGTCAGACACACAGTAAATCACCCTCCACATCGTTCCATCACACACTTCTGCTGTCAGACACAAAGAGAATCTCCCTCCACACTGTCCCATCACACACTCCCTGGGTCAGGCACAGAGTGAAGCTCCCTCTACAGCATCCCATTACACACACTGGGGCCAGACAAGCATTGGAGCTCACTCCTTATTCTCTCATCACACACTCCCGTGGTCAGACACGTGGTGAAACCCCCTCCACACGGTACAATTCGATACGGTCAGAAATATGACTCCTGGGGTCAGACACATGGTGGATTTCCGTCCGCATCTTCCCATCACACACTTCTGCTGTTGGACACAGAGAGAATCTGCCTTCACACCAATCCATCGCACACCCCCATGGTCAGGCACAGAGTGAAGCTCCCTCTAAAGCGTCCCATTACACACTCCCGGGGCCAGACAGGCACTGGACCTCACTCCTTACACCCTCATTACATAATCCCGGGGTCAAACACATGGTGAATATCCTTCCTTCATGTTTCATCACCAACTGCCAGGGTCAGACACAGTAAATCTCCCTCCACACCGTCCCATCACACACTCCCTGGGTCGGAGACATAGTGAATCTCCCTGCACACCGTCCCAACACACACTCTCCTGTCAGACACAGAGTGAATATCACTCCACACCGGCCCATCACACACTCCCGGGGTCAGACAAAGAGTGAATCTCCCTCCACACCGTCCCATTACACACTCCCGGGGTCAGACACAGAGTGAATCTCCCTCCACACCGTCCCATCACAAAATGCCAGGGTCAGACACAGTGAATCTCCCTCCACACTGTCCCATCACACACTCCCTGTGTCAAGCACAGAGTGAAGCTCCTTCTAAGGCGTCCCATCGCACACTCCCGGTGTCAGGTCTGGAGTGAAGCTCCCTCTAAGGCGTCCCATCACACACTCCCGGGGTCAGGCACAGACTGAAGCTCCCTCTAAATCATCCCATTACACACACTGGGGCCAGACAAGCATTGGAGCTCACTCGTTGCTCTCTCATCACACACTCCCGTGGTCAGACACGTGGTGAAACCCCCTCCACACCGTACAATTCGATACGGTCAGAAATGTGACTCCTGGGGTCAGACACATGGTGGATTTCCGTCCGCATCTTCCCATCACACACTTCTGATGTTGGACACAGAGTGAATCTCCTTTCACACCAACCCATCGCACACCCCCATGGTCAGGCACAGAGTGAAGCTCCCTCTAAAGCGTACCATTACACACTCCAGGTGCCAGTCAGGCTTTGGACCTCAGTCCTTACACCCTCATTACATAATCCCGCGGTCAAACACATGGTGAAGATCCTTCCTTTATGTTTCATCACCCACTCCCAGGGTCAGACACAGTGAATCTCCCTCCACACAGTCCCATTACACAATCCCGTGGTCAGACACAGTGAATCTCATTCCACACCGTCCCATCACACACTCCCGGTGTCAGACACACAGTGAATCTCCCTCCACACCGTCCCATCACACACTCCCTGGGTCAGACACAGAGTGAATCTCCCTCCACACCGTACCATCACACACTCCCTGGGTCAGACACAGAGTGAACCTCCCTCCACACCGTCCCATCACCCACTCCCTGGGTCAGACACATAGTGAATCTCCCTCCACACCGTCCCATCACACACTCCCTGGGTCAGACACAGAGTGAATCTCCCTCCACACCGTCCCATTACTCACTCCCATGGTCAGACACAGTGAATCTCACTCCACACCGTCACATTACACACTACCGTGGTCAGACACAGTGAATCTCCCTCCACACAATCCCATCACACACTCCCTGGGTCAGACACAGAGTGAATCTCCCACCACACCGTCCCATTACACACTCCCGTGGTCAGACACAGTGAATCTCCCTCCACACCGTCCCATCACACACTACCGGTGTCAGACACAGTGTGAATCTCCCTCCACACCGCCCCATCACACACTCTCGGGGTCAGACGCAGAGTAAATCACCCTCCACACAGTTCCATCACACACTTCCGCTGTCAGACACAAAGTGAATCTCCATCCAAACTGTCCCATCACACACTCCCGGTGTCAGGCACAGAGTGAAGCTCCCTCTAAAGCATCCCATTACACACACTGGGGCCAGACAAGCATTGGAGCTCACTCCTTGCGCTCTCATCACACACTCCCGTGGTCAGACACGTGGTGAAACCCCCTCCACAACGTACAATTAGATACGGTCAGAAATGTGACTACTGGGGTCAGACACATGGTGGATTTCCGTCCGCATCTTCCCATCACACACTTCTGCTGTTGGACACAGAGTGAATCTCCCCCCACACCGTCTCATCACACACTCCCGGGGTTAGACACAGTGTGAATCTCCCTCCAGACCGTCCCATCACACACCACGGTGGTCAGACAGAGAGTGATTCTCCCTCCACACCGTCCCATCACACACCACGGTGGCCAGACAAAGAGTGAATCTCCCTCCACACCGTCCCATCACACACTCCCGGGGGTCAGACACAGAGTGAAGCTCCCTCCGCACCGTCCCCTCACACACTCCCTGGGTCTGACACATGGTGAATCTCCTTGTACACCTTTGGTTTTATTTCTTCCCATTTGCACCGGATATCGACCTCTCGGTTGTCAGCTTCTCTACGTCTCTGCGAGCAAAGGCCAGTCGTGCGGTTTATTACCTCGTCCTCGCAGTGACTGCAAACTGAACACCCGTCCAAAGCCCTCTCTCTCCTCCCCCACCTTCCTCTGTTCTACCTCTGGTCTCACACACACTTATTATCTCTGAGGCAGGCACACTGTTGGAGACTACAGGAACGCTGAAGTGCTGTTGATTGGTGAGGGGGAGACAGGGAGTGAAGATGGAGATTCGCTCCCTTTCTGAGTCCGTTACAGTGTTAGCGGACTGTGAGGCGGCAGATTGTGTCTGTGTCTGAACCCGGGACGTTGTGGGGGGAGATTCACTCTGTGTCTGACACCGGGACTGTGGGATGGGACGGTGTGGAGGGAGATTCTCTCTGTGTCTGACCGATGGTGTATGTGATGGGACGGTGTGAAGGGAGATTCACTCTGTGTCTGACCCCGGGAGTGTGTGATGGGACGGGGTGGAGGGAGATTCACATTTGTCTGACCGAGGGAGTGTGTGATAGGACGGTGTGGAGGGAGATTCACTCAGTGTCTGACATCGGGAGTGTGTGAAGCGACGGTGTGTAGGGAGATTCACTCTGTGTCTGACCCCGGCAGTGTGTGATGGGACGGTGTGGAGGGAGATTCACTCTGTGTCTGACCCCGGGAGTGTGTGATGGGACGGTGTGGAGGGATTATCACTCTGTGTCTGACCGAGGGACAGTACGCTGTGGCGGAGTGGGCGGACAGTCACTCTAATTCTGACTGCGGGAGAGAGTGTTGGGGCCGTGCGCAAGGGAGCTTCACTCCGTTTCTAACCCCGCAAGTGTGTGATCGAACGGTTTGGAGGGTGCTTCACACAGTATCTGAGCGTGTGGCTGTGTAATGGGTCTCAGTAGAAGGAGCTTCACTCTGTGTCAGACCACGGGAGTGAATGACGGGTCTGTATTATGGAGCTTCATTCTTTGTCTGACACCGCAACTGTGTGAGGTTATGATGTGGAGGGAGCATCAGTCCGAGTCTGCTCCCGGGAGAGTGTGATAGGTCGGTGTGTAGGAACCTTCTCTTTGTCTGTTCCCGGGGATGTGGGATGGGACTGTGCGGAGAGAGCTTCACTCCGAGCTCGGACCGAGGATTGGGTGATGGGACGGTGTAGAGGGAGCTACACTCTATGTCTGACCTCGGGATTTTGAGATCGGACTGTGAGGAAGCAACTTTACTGTGTGCCTAATTCTGCTTGTATGTGCTGTGACTGTGCTTTGCGATCTTGACTCCATGTCTGATCCCGAGAATGTGTTTTAGAAGAGTGTGTCGGGAATTTCTCTTTAAGTATGTGAACAGGACGATTTGATGGGAGAGTGCAGAGGGAGCTTCACTCTGTCTCTGTAATCGGGCGGTTCGGGGGATCTTCTCTTTGCAACTGACGCCGGGAATATCTGATGGCCCATTGTGAAAGGATCTCCATTCTGTGTTTGACTACCGGCGGATGTAATGGACGATTTGGAGAGAGGTTCACTGTGAATTGATTCTCTTTTCCAGAAAAGACGATTGGACGAGGCATCACTGTTCTAACTCTGTTTTGCAAGCGTCTTGAAATACATTCAAAAGAGGAAGAGGTATGTGTGAGCCACACAGACGATACTTACACACCAGACTGAAGCTCCCTCCACACCGTCCCATCACACACTCCCTGGGTCACACACAGAGTGAATCTCCCTCCACACCGGCCCATCACACACTCCCCTTGTCAGACACAGAGTGAATCTCCCTCCACACCGCCCCATCACACACTCTCGGGGTCAGACACACAGTAAGTCACCCTCCACACCGTTCCATCACACACTTCCGCTGTCAGACACAAAGTGAATCTCCCTCCACACCGCCCCATCACACAATCTCGGGGTCAGACACACAGTAAATCACCCTCCACATCGTTCCATCACACACTTCCGCTGTCAGACACAAAGAGAGTCTCCCTCCACACTGTCCCATCACACACTCCCTGGGTCAGGCACAGAGTGAAGCTCCCTCTAAGGCGTCCCAGCACACACTCCCGGGGTCAGGCACAGACTGAAGCTCCCTCTAAAGCATCCCATTACACACACTGGGGCCAGACAAGCATTGGAGCTCACTCCTTTTTCTCTCATCACACACTCCCGTGGTCAGACACGTGGTGAAACCCCCTCCACACCGTACTATTCGATACGGTCAGAAATGTGACTCCTGGGGTCAGACACATGGTGGATTTCCGTCCGCATCTTCCCATCACACACTTCTGCTGTTGGACACAGAGTGAATCTGCCTTCACACCAACCCATCGCACACCCCCATGGTCAGGCACAGAGTGAAGCTCCCTCTAAAGCGTCCCTTTACACACTCCCGGGGCCAGACAGGCACTGGACCTCACTCCTTACACCCTCATTACATAATCCCGCGGTCAAACACATGGTGAAGATTCTTCCTTCATGTTTCATCACCCACTCCCAGGGTCAGACACAGTAAATCTCCCTCCACACCGTCCTGTCACACACTCTCTTGGTCGGACACAGAGTGAATCCCACTCCACACCGTCCCATCACACACTCCCCGGGTCAGACACAGAGTGAATATCCCTCCACACCGTCCCATCACACACTCCTGGGGTCAGACAAAGAGTGAATCTCCCTTCACACTGTCCCATTACACACTCCCGGGGTCAGACACAGAGTGAATCTCCCTCCACACCGTCCCATCATACACTCTCTGGGTCAGACACAGAGGGAATCTCCCTCCACACCGTCCCATCACACACTCCCGTGGTCAGACACAGTGAATCTCCCTCCACACCGTCCCATCACACACTCCCGTGGTCAGACACAGTGAATCTCCCTCCACACCGTCCCATCACACACTCTTGGGGTCAGACACAGAGTGAATCTCCCTCCACACCGTCCCATCACACACTCCCTGGGTCAGACACAGAGTTCACCTCCCTCCACACCGTCCCAGTACACAATGCCGTGGTCAGACACAGTGAATCTCCCTCCACACCGTCGCATAACAGACTCCCGGGGTCAGACACAGAGTGAATCTCCCTCTAAGGCGTCCCATCACACACTCCTGGGGTCAGAAAAAGAGTGAATCTCCCTCCACACCGTCCCATTACACACTCCCGGGGTCAGACACAGTGAATCTCCCTCCACACCGTCACATTACACACTCCCGGGGTCAGACACAGAGTGAAACTCCCTCCACACCGTCCCATCACAAACTGCCAGGGTCATACAAAGAGTGAATCTCCCTCCACACCGTCCCATTACACACTCCCCGGGTCAGACACAGAGTGAAGATCCCTCCACACCGTCCAATCACACACTCCCGGGGTCATACAAAGAGTGAATCGCCCTCCACACCGTCCCATCACACATTCCCTGGGTCAGACACAGAGTGAAACTCCCTCCACACCGTCCCATCACACACTCCCTGGCTCAGACACAGAGTGAATCTCACACCACACCGTCCCATTACACACTCCCGTGGTCAGACACAGTGAATCTCCCTCCACACCGTCACATCACACACTACCGGTGTCAGACACAGAGTGAATCTCCCTCCACACCGTCCCATTACACACTCCCGTGGTCAGACACAGTAAATCTCCCTCCACACCGTCCCATCACACACTCCCGTGGTCAGACACACAGGGAAACTCCCTCCACACCGTCCCATCACACACTCTTGGGGTCAGACACAGAGTGAATCTCCCTCCACACCGTCCCATCACACACTCCCTGGGTCAGACACAGAGTTCACCTCCCTCCACACCGTCCCAGTACACAGTCCCGTGGTCAGACACAGTAAATCTCCCTCCACACCGTCGCATCACAGACTCCCGGGGTCAGACACAGAGTGAATCTCCCTCTAAGGCGTCCCATCACACACTCCCGGTGTCAGGCACAGAGTGAAGCTCCCACTCAGGCGTCCCATCACACACTCCCGGGGTCAGGCACAGACTGAAGCTCCCTCTAAATCATCCCATTACACACACTGGGGGGCCAGACAAGCATTGGAGCTCACTCCTTGCTCTCTCATCACACACTCCCGTGGTCAGACACGTGGTGAAACACCCTCCACACCGTACAATTAGATACGGTCAGAAATGTGACTCCTGGGGTCAGACACATGGTGGATTTCCGTCCGCATCTTCCCATCACAGACTTCTGCTGTTGGAAACAGAGTGAATCTCCTTTCACACCAACCCATCGCACACCCCCATGGTCAGGCACAGAGTGAAGCTCCCTCTAAAGCGTACCATTACACACTCCAAGGCCATACAGGCATTGGACCTCACTCCTTACACCCTCATTACATAATCCCGGGGTCAAACACATGGTGAAGATCCTTCCTTCATGTTTCATCACCCACTCCCAGGGTCAGACCCAGTGAATCTCCCTCCACACCGTCCTATCACACACTCCCGGGGTCAGACACAGAGTGAATCTCCCTCGACACCGTCCCATCACACACTCCCTGGGTCAGACACAGAGTGAATCTCCCTCCACACCGTCCCATCACAAACTCCCGGGGTCAGACACAGAGCGAATCTCCCTCCACACCGTCCCATCACCCACTCCCTGGGTCAGACACAGAGTGAATCTCCCTCCACACCGTCCCATCACACACTCTCGGGGTCAGACACACAGTAAATCACCCTCCACACAGTTCCATCACACACTTCCGCTGTTCAGACACAAAATGAATCTCCCTCCAAACTGTCCCATCACACACTCCCGGTGTCAGGCACAGAGTGAAGCTCCCTCTAAAGCATCCCATCACACACTCCCGGTGTCAGGCACAGAGTGAAGCTCCCTCTAAAGCATCCCATTACACACACTGGGGCCAGACAAGCATTGGAGCTCACTCCTTGCGCTCTCATCACACACTCCCGTGGTCAGACACGTGGTGAAACCCCCTCCACAACGTACAATTAGATACGGTCAGAAATGTAACTCCTGGGGTCAGACACATGGTGGATTTCCGTCCGCATCTTCCCATCACACACTTCTGCTGTTGGACACAGAGTGAATCTCCCCCCACACCGTCTCATCACACACTCCCGGGGTTAGACACAGTGTGAATCTCCCTCCAGACCGTCCCATCACACACCACGGTGGTCAGACAGAGAGTGATTCTCCCTCCACACCTTCCCATCACACACCACGGTGACCAGACAAAGAGTGAATCTCCCTCCACACCGTCCCATCACACACTCCCGGGGTCAGACACAGAGTGAAGCTCCCTCCGCACCGTCCCCTCACACACTCCCTGGGTCTGACACATGGTGAATCTCCTTGTACACCTTTGGTTTTATTTCTTCTCATTTGCACCGGATATCGACCTCTCGGTTGTCAGCTTCTCTACGTCTCTGCGAGCAAAGGCCAGTCGTGCGGTTTATTACCTCGTCCTCGCAGTGACTGCAAACTAAACACCCGTCCACAGCCCTCTCTCTCCTCCCCCACCTTCCTCAGTTCTACCTCTGGTCTCACACACACTTATTATCTCTGAGACAGGCACACTGTTGGAGACTACAGGAACGCTGAAGTGCTGTTGATTGGTGAGGGGGAGACAGGGAGTGAAGATGGAGATTCGCTCCCTTTCTGAGTCCGTTACAGTGTTAGCGGACTGTGAGGCGGCAGATTGTGTCTGTGTCTGAACCCGGGACGTTGTGGGGGGAGATTCACTCTGTGTCTGACACCGGGACTGTGGGATGGGACGGTGTGGAGGGAGATTCTCTCTGTGTCTGACCGATGGTGTATGTGATGGGACGGTGTGAAGGGAGATTCACTCTGTGTCTGACCCCGGGAGTGTGTGATGGGACGGGGTGGAGGGAGATTCACATTTGTCTGACCGAGGGAGTGTGTGATGGGACGGTGTGGAGGGATTATCACTCTGTGTCTGACCGAGGGACAGTACGCTGGGGCGGAGTGGGCGGACATTCACTCTAATTCTGACTGCGGGAGAGAGTGTTGGGGCCGTGCGCAAGGGAGCTTCACTCCGTTTCTGACCCCGCAAGTGTGTGATCGAACGGTTTGGAGGGTGCTTCACACAGTATCTGAGCGTGTGGCTGTGTAATGGGTCTCAGTAGAAGGAGCTTCACTCTGTGTCAGACCACGGGATTGAATGACGGGTCTGTATTATGGAGCTTCATTCTTTGTCTGACACCGCAACTGTGTGAGGGGATGATGTGGAGGGAGCATCAGTCCGAGTCTGCTCCCGGGAGAGTGTGATAGGTCGGTGTGTAGGAACCTTCTCTTTGTCTGTTCCCGGGGATGTGGGATGGGACTGTGCGGCGAGAGCTTCACTCCGAGCTCGGACCGGGGATTGGGTGATGGGACGGTGTAGAGGGAGCTACACTCTGTGTCTGACCTCGGGATTTTGAGATCGGACTGTGAGGAAGCAACTTTACTGTGTGCCTAATTCTGCTTGTATGTGCTGTGACTGTGCTTTGCGATCTTGACTCCATGTCTGGTCCCGGTAATGTGTTTTAGAAGAGAGTGTCGGGAATTTCTCTTTAAGTATGTGAACAGGACGATTTGATGGGAGAGTGCAGAGGGAGCTTCACTCTGTCTCTGTGATCGGGCGGTTCGGGGGATCTTCTCTTTGCAACTGACGCCAGGAATATCTGATGGCCCATTGTGAAAGGATCTCCATTCTGTGTTTGACTACCGGCGGATGTAATGGACGATTTGGAGAGAGGTTCACTGTGAATTGATTCTCTTTTCCAGAAAAGACGATTGGACGAGGCATCATTGTTCTAACTCTGATTTGCAAGCGTCTTGAAATACATTCAAAAGAGGAAGAGGTATGTGTGAGCCACACAGACGATACTTACACACCAGACTGAAGCTCCCTCCACACCGTCCCATCACACACTCAACTTGTCAAACACAGAGAGAACCTCCCTCCACACCGCCCCATCACACACTCTCGGGGTCAGACACACAGTAAGTCACCCTCCACACCGTTCCATCACACACTTCCGCTGTCAGACACAAAGTGAATCTCCCTCCACTCCGCCCGATCACACAATCTCGGGGTCAGACACACAGTAAATCACCCTCCACATCATTCCATCACACACTCCCGGTTTCAGGCACAGAGTGAAGCTCCCTCCAAGGCGTCCCAGCACACACTCCCGGTGTCAGGCACAGAGTGAAGCTCCCTCTAAGGCGTCCCAGCACACACACCCGGGGTCAGGCACAGACTGAAGCTCCCTCTAAAGCATCCCATTACACACATTGGGGCCGGACAAGCATTGGAGCTCACTCCTTGCGCTCTCATCACACACTCCCGTGGTCAGACACGTGGTGAAACCCCCTCCACAACGTACAATTAGATACGGTCAGAAATGTGACTCCTGGGGTCAGACACATGGTGGATTTCCTTCCGCATCTTCCCATCACACACTTCTGCTGTTGGACACAGAGTGAATCTCACCCCACACCGTCTCATCTCACACTCCCGGGGTTAGACGCAGTGTGAATCTCCCTACAGACCGTCCCATCACACTCCACGGTGGTCAGACAGAGAGTGATTCTCCCTCCACACCGTCCCATCACACACCACGGTGGCCAGACAAAGAGTGAATCTCCCTCCACACCGTCCCATCACACACTCCCGGGGTCAGAGACAGAGTGAAGCTCCCTCCGCACCGTCCCCTCACACACTCCCTGGGTCTGACACATGCTGAATCTCCTTGTACACCTTTGGTTTTATTTCTTCTCATTTGCACCGGATATCGACCTCTCGGTTGTCAGCTTCTCTACGTCTCTGCGAGCAAAGGCCAGTCGTGCGGTTTATTACCTCGTCCTCGCAGTGACTGCAAACTGAACACCCGTCCACAGCCCTCTCTCTCCTCCCCCACCTTCCTCAGTTCTACCTCTGGTCTCACACACACTTATTATCTCTGAGGCAGGCACACTGTTGGAGACTACAGGAACGCTGAAGTGCTGTTGATTGGAGAGGGGGAGACAGGGAGTGAAGATGGAGATTCGCTCCCTTTCTGTGTCCGTTACAGTGTTAGCGGACTGTGAGGCGGCCGATTGTGTCTGTGTCTGAACCCGGGACGTTGTTTGCGGGAGATTCACTCTGTGTCTGACACCGGGACTGTGGGATGGGACGGTGTGGAGGGAGATTCTCTCTGTGTCTGACCGATGGTGTATGTGATGGGACGGTGTGAAGGGAGATTCACTCTGTGTCTGACCCCGGGAGTGTGTGATGGGACTGGGTGGAGGGAGATTCACATTTGTCTGACCGAGGGAGTGTGTGATGGGACGGTGTGGAGGGAGATTCACTCAGTGTCTGACATCGGGAGTGTGTGAAGCGACGGTGTGTAGGGAGATTCACTCTGTGTCTGACCCCGGCAGTGTGTGATGGGACGGTGTGGAGGGATTATCACTCTGTGTCTGACCGAGGGACAGTACGCTGGGGCGGAGTGGGCGGACAGTCACTCTAATTCTGACTGCGGGAGAGAGTGTTGGGGCCGTGCGCAAGGGAGCTTCACTCCGTTTCTAACCCCGCAAGTGTGTGATCGAACGGTTTGGAGGGTGCTTCACACAGTATCTGAGCGTGTGGCTGTGTAATGGGTCTCAGTAGAAGGAGCTTCACTCTGTGTCAGACCACGGGAGTGAATGACGGGTCTGTATTATGGAGCTTCATTCTTTGTCTGACACCGCAACTGTGTGAGGTTATGATGTGGAGGGAGCATCAGTCCGAGTCTGCTCCCGGGAGAGTGTGATAGGTCGGTGTGTAGGAACCTTCTCTTTGTCTGTTCCCGGGGATGTGGGATGGGACTGTGCGGAGAGAGCTTCACTCCGAGCTCGGACCGAGGATTGGGTGATGGGACGGTGTAGAGGGAGCTACACTCTATGTCTGACCTCGGGATTTTGAGATCGGACTGTGAGGAAGCAACTTTACTGTGTGCCTAATTCTGCTTGTATGTGCTGTGACTGTGCTTTGCGATCTTGACTCCATGTCTGATCCCGAGAATGTGTTTTAGAAGAGTGTGTCGGGAATTTCTCTTTAAGTATGTGAACAGGACGATTTGATGGGAGAGTGCAGAGGGAGCTTCACTCTGTCTCTGTAATCGGGCGGTTCGGGGGATCTTCTCTTTGCAACTGACGCCGGGAATATCTGATGGCCCATTGTGAAAGGATCTCCATTCTGTGTTTGACTACCGGCGGATGTAATGGACGATTTGGAGAGAGGTTCACTGTGAATTGATTCTCTTTTCCAGAAAAGACGATTGGACGAGGCATCACTGTTCTAACTCTGTTTTGCAAGCGTCTTGAAATACATTCAAAAGAGGAAGAGGTATGTGTGAGCCACACAGACGATACTTACACACCAGACTGAAGCTCCCTCCACACCGTCCCATCACACACTCCCTGGGTCACACACAGAGTGAATCTCCCTCCACACCGGCCCATCACACACTCCCCTTGTCAGACACAGAGTGAATCTCCCTCCACACCGCCCCATCACACACTCTCGGGGTCAGACACACAGTAAGTCACCCTCCACACCGTTCCATCACACACTTCCGCTGTCAGACACAAAGTGAATCTCCCTCCACACCGCCCCATCACACAATCTCGGGGTCAGACACACAGTAAATCACCCTCCACATCGTTCCATCACACACTTCCGCTGTCAGACACAAAGAGAGTCTCCCTCCACACTGTCCCATCACACACTCCCTGGGTCAGGCACAGAGTGAAGCTCCCTCTAAGGCGTCCCAGCACACACTCCCGGGGTCAGGCACAGACTGAAGCTCCCTCTAAAGCATCCCATTACACACACTGGGGCCAGACAAGCATTGGAGCTCACTCCTTTTTCTCTCATCACACACTCCCGTGGTCAGACACGTGGTGAAACCCCCTCCACACCGTACTATTCGATACGGTCAGAAATGTGACTCCTGGGGTCAGACACATGGTGGATTTCCGTCCGCATCTTCCCATCACACACTTCTGCTGTTGGACACAGAGTGAATCTGCCTTCACACCAACCCATCGCACACCCCCATGGTCAGGCACAGAGTGAAGCTCCCTCTAAAGCGTCCCTTTACACACTCCCGGGGCCAGACAGGCACTGGACCTCACTCCTTACACCCTCATTACATAATCCCGCGGTCAAACACATGGTGAAGATTCTTCCTTCATGTTTCATCACCCACTCCCAGGGTCAGACACAGTAAATCTCCCTCCACACCGTCCTGTCACACACTCTCTTGGTCGGACACAGAGTGAATCCCACTCCACACCGTCCCATCACACACTCCCCGGGTCAGACACAGAGTGAATATCCCTCCACACCGTCCCATCACACACTCCTGGGGTCAGACAAAGAGTGAATCTCCCTTCACACTGTCCCATTACACACTCCCGGGGTCAGACACAGAGTGAATCTCCCTCCACACCGTCCCATCATACACTCTCTGGGTCAGACACAGAGGGAATCTCCCTCCACACCGTCCCATCACACACTCCCGTGGTCAGACACAGTGAATCTCCCTCCACACCGTCCCATCACACACTCCCGTGGTCAGACACAGTGAATCTCCCTCCACACCGTCCCATCACACACTCTTGGGGTCAGACACAGAGTGAATCTCCCTCCACACCGTCCCATCACACACTCCCTGGGTCAGACACAGAGTTCACCTCCCTCCACACCGTCCCAGTACACAATGCCGTGGTCAGACACAGTGAATCTCCCTCCACACCGTCGCATAACAGACTCCCGGGGTCAGACACAGAGTGAATCTCCCTCTAAGGCGTCCCATCACACACTCCTGGGGTCAGAAAAAGAGTGAATCTCCCTCCACACCGTCCCATTACACACTCCCGGGGTCAGACACAGTGAATCTCCCTCCACACCGTCACATTACACACTCCCGGGGTCAGACACAGAGTGAAACTCCCTCCACACCGTCCCATCACAAACTGCCAGGGTCATACAAAGAGTGAATCTCCCTCCACACCGTCCCATTACACACTCCCCGGGTCAGACACAGAGTGAAGATCCCTCCACACCGTCCAATCACACACTCCCGGGGTCATACAAAGAGTGAATCGCCCTCCACACCGTCCCATCACACATTCCCTGGGTCAGACACAGAGTGAAACTCCCTCCACACCGTCCCATCACACACTCCCTGGCTCAGACACAGAGTGAATCTCACACCACACCGTCCCATTACACACTCCCGTGGTCAGACACAGTGAATCTCCCTCCACACCGTCACATCACACACTACCGGTGTCAGACACAGAGTGAATCTCCCTCCACACCGTCCCATTACACACTCCCGTGGTCAGACACAGTAAATCTCCCTCCACACCGTCCCATCACACACTCCCGTGGTCAGACACACAGGGAAACTCCCTCCACACCGTCCCATCACACACTCTTGGGGTCAGACACAGAGTGAATCTCCCTCCACACCGTCCCATCACACACTCCCTGGGTCAGACACAGAGTTCACCTCCCTCCACACCGTCCCAGTACACACTCCCGTGGTCAGACACAGTAAATCTCCCTCCACACCGTCGCATCACAGACTCCCGGGGTCAGACACAGAGTGAATCTCCCTCTAAGGCGTCCCATCACACACTCCCGGTGTCAGGCACAGAGTGAAGCTCCCACTCAGGCGTCCCATCACACACTCCCGGGGTCAGGCACAGACTGAAGCTCCCTCTAAATCATCCCATTACACACACTGGGGGGCCAGACAAGCATTGGAGCTCACTCCTTGCTCTCTCATCACACACTCCCGTGGTCAGACACGTGGTGAAACACCCTCCACACCGTACAATTAGATACGGTCAGAAATGTGACTCCTGGGGTCAGACACATGGTGGATTTCCGTCCGCATCTTCCCATCACAGACTTCTGCTGTTGGAAACAGAGTGAATCTCCTTTCACACCAACCCATCGCACACCCCCATGGTCAGGCACAGAGTGAAGCTCCCTCTAAAGCGTACCATTACACACTCCAAGGCCATACAGGCATTGGACCTCACTCCTTACACCCTCATTACATAATCCCGGGGTCAAACACATGGTGAAGATCCTTCCTTCATGTTTCATCACCCACTCCCAGGGTCAGACCCAGTGAATCTCCCTCCACACCGTCCTATCACACACTCCCGGGGTCAGACACAGAGTGAATCTCCCTCGACACCGTCCCATCACACACTCCCTGGGTCAGACACAGAGTGAATCTCCCTCCACACCGTCCCATCACAAACTCCCGGGGTCAGACACAGAGCGAATCTCCCTCCACACCGTCCCATCACCCACTCCCTGGGTCAGACACAGAGTGAATCTCCCTCCACACCGTCCCATCACACACTCTCGGGGTCAGACACACAGTAAATCACCCTCCACACAGTTCCATCACACACTTCCGCTGTTCAGACACAAAATGAATCTCCCTCCAAACTGTCCCATCACACACTCCCGGTGTCAGGCACAGAGTGAAGCTCCCTCTAAAGCATCCCATCACACACTCCCGGTGTCAGGCACAGAGTGAAGCTCCCTCTAAAGCATCCCATTACACACACTGGGGCCAGACAAGCATTGGAGCTCACTCCTTGCGCTCTCATCACACACTCCCGTGGTCAGACACGTGGTGAAACCCCCTCCACAACGTACAATTAGATACGGTCAGAAATGTAACTCCTGGGGTCAGACACATGGTGGATTTCCGTCCGCATCTTCCCATCACACACTTCTGCTGTTGGACACAGAGTGAATCTCCCCCCACACCGTCTCATCACACACTCCCGGGGTTAGACACAGTGTGAATCTCCCTCCAGACCGTCCCATCACACACCACGGTGGTCAGACAGAGAGTGATTCTCCCTCCACACCTTCCCATCACACACCACGGTGACCAGACAAAGAGTGAATCTCCCTCCACACCGTCCCATCACACACTCCCGGGGTCAGACACAGAGTGAAGCTCCCTCCGCACCGTCCCCTCACACACTCCCTGGGTCTGACACATGGTGAATCTCCTTGTACACCTTTGGTTTTATTTCTTCTCATTTGCACCGGATATCGACCTCTCGGTTGTCAGCTTCTCTACGTCTCTGCGAGCAAAGGCCAGTCGTGCGGTTTATTACCTCGTCCTCGCAGTGACTGCAAACTAAACACCCGTCCACAGCCCTCTCTCTCCTCCCCCACCTTCATCAGTTCTACCTCTGGTCTCACACACACTTATTATCTCTGAGACAGGCACACTGTTGGAGACTACAGGAACGCTGAAGTGCTGTTGATTGGTGAGGGGGAGACAGGGAGTGAAGATGGAGATTCGCTCCCTTTCTGAGTCCGTTACAGTGTTAGCGGACTGTGAGGCGGCAGATTGTGTCTGTGTCTGAACCCGGGACGTTGTGGGGGGAGATTCACTCTGTGTCTGACACCGGGACTGTGGGATGGGACGGTGTGGAGGGAGATTCTCTCTGTGTCTGACCGATGGTGTATGTGATGGGACGGTGTGAAGGGAGATTCACTCTGTGTCTGACCCCGGGAGTGTGTGATGGGACGGGGTGGAGGGAGATTCACATTTGTCTGACCGAGGGAGTGTGTGATGGGACGGTGTGGAGGGATTATCACTCTGTGTCTGACCGAGGGACAGTACGCTGGGGCGGAGTGGGCGGACATTCACTCTAATTCTGACTGCGGGAGAGAGTGTTGGGGCCGTGCGCAAGGGAGCTTCACTCCGTTTCTGACCCCGCAAGTGTGTGATCGAACGGTTTGGAGGGTGCTTCACACAGTATCTGAGCGTGTGGCTGTGTAATGGGTCTCAGTAGAAGGAGCTTCACTCTGTGTCAGACCACGGGATTGAATGACGGGTCTGTATTATGGAGCTTCATTCTTTGTCTGACACCGCAACTGTGTGAGGGGATGATGTGGAGGGAGCATCAGTCCGAGTCTGCTCCCGGGAGAGTGTGATAGGTCGGTGTGTAGGAACCTTCTCTTTGTCTGTTCCCGGGGATGTGGGATGGGACTGTGCGGCGAGAGCTTCACTCCGAGCTCGGACCGGGGATTGGGTGATGGGACGGTGTAGAGGGAGCTACACTCTGTGTCTGACCTCGGGATTTTGAGATCGGACTGTGAGGAAGCAACTTTACTGTGTGCCTAATTCTGCTTGTATGTGCTGTGACTGTGCTTTGCGATCTTGACTCCATGTCTGGTCCCGGTAATGTGTTTTAGAAGAGAGTGTCGGGAATTTCTCTTTAAGTATGTGAACAGGACGATTTGATGGGAGAGTGCAGAGGGAGCTTCACTCTGTCTCTGTGATCGGGCGGTTCGGGGGATCTTCTCTTTGCAACTGACGCCAGGAATATCTGATGGCCCATTGTGAAAGGATCTCCATTCTGTGTTTGACTACCGGCGGATGTAATGGACGATTTGGAGAGAGGTTCACTGTGAATTGATTCTCTTTTCCAGAAAAGACGATTGGACGAGGCATCATTGTTCTAACTCTGATTTGCAAGCGTCTTGAAATACATTCAAAAGAGGAAGAGGTATGTGTGAGCCACACAGACGATACTTACACACCAGACTGAAGCTCCCTCCACACCGTCCCATCACACACTCAACTTGTCAAACACAGAGAGAACCTCCCTCCACACCGCCCCATCACACACTCTCGGGGTCAGACACACAGTAAGTCACCCTCCACACCGTTCCATCACACACTTCCGCTGTCAGACACAAAGTGAATCTCCCTCCACTCCGCCCGATCACACAATCTCGGGGTCAGACACACAGTAAATCACCCTCCACATCATTCCATCACACACTCCCGGTTTCAGGCACAGAGTGAAGCTCCCTCCAAGGCGTCCCAGCACACACTCCCGGTGTCAGGCACAGAGTGAAGCTCCCTCTAAGGCGTCCCAGCACACACACCCGGGGTCAGGCACAGACTGAAGCTCCCTCTAAAGCATCCCATTACACACATTGGGGCCGGACAAGCATTGGAGCTCACTCCTTGCGCTCTCATCACACACTCCCGTGGTCAGACACGTGGTGAAACCCCCTCCACAACGTACAATTAGATACGGTCAGAAATGTGACTCCTGGGGTCAGACACATGGTGGATTTCCTTCCGCATCTTCCCATCACACACTTCTGCTGTTGGACACAGAGTGAATCTCACCCCACACCGTCTCATCTCACACTCCCGGGGTTAGACGCAGTGTGAATCTCCCTACAGACCGTCCCATCACACTCCACGGTGGTCAGACAGAGAGTGATTCTCCCTCCACACCGTCCCATCACACACCACGGTGGCCAGACAAAGAGTGAATCTCCCTCCACACCGTCCCATCACACACTCCCGGGGTCAGAGACAGAGTGAAGCTCCCTCCGCACCGTCCCCTCACACACTCCCTGGGTCTGACACATGCTGAATCTCCTTGTACACCTTTGGTTTTATTTCTTCTCATTTGCACCGGATATCGACCTCTCGGTTGTCAGCTTCTCTACGTCTCTGCGAGCAAAGGCCAGTCGTGCGGTTTATTACCTCGTCCTCGCAGTGACTGCAAACTAAACACCCGTCCACAGCCCTCTCTCTCCTCCCCCACCTTCCTCAGTTCTACCTCTGGTCTCACACACACTTATTATCTCTGAGGCAGGCACACTGTTGGAGACTACAGGAACGCTGAAGTGCTGTTGATTGGTGAGGGGGAGACAGGGAGTGAAGATGGAGATTCGCTCCCTTTCTGTGTCCGTTACAGTGTTAGCGGACTGTGAGGCGGTCGATTGTGTCTGTGTCTGAACCCGGGACGTTGTTTGGGGGAGATTCACTCTGTGTCTGACACCGGGACTGTGGGATGGGACGGTGTGGAGGGAGATTCTCTCTGTGTCTGACCGATGGTGTATGTGATGGGACGGTGTGAAGGGAGATTCACTCTGTGTCTGACCCCGGGAGTGTGTGATGGGACTGGGTGGAGGGAGATTCACATTTGTCTGACCGAGGGAGTGTGTGATGGGACGGTGTGGAGGGAGATTCACTCTGTGTCTGACCCCGGCAGTGTGTGATGGGACGGTGTGGAGGGATTATCACTCTGTGTCTGACCGAGGGACAGTACGCTGGGGCGGAGTGGGCGGACAGTCACTCTAATTCTGACTGCGGGAGAGAGTGTTGGGGCCGTGCGCAAGGGAGCTTCACTCCGTTTCTAACCCCGCAAGTGTGTGATCGAACGGTTTGGAGGGTGCTTCACACAGTATCTGAGCGTGTGGCTGTGTAATGGGTCTCAGTAGAAGGAGCTTCACTCTGTGTCAGACCACGGGAGTGAATGACGGGTCTGTATTATGGAGCTTCATTCTTTGTCTGACACCGCAACTGTGTGAGGTTATGATGTGGAGGGAGCATCAGTCCGAGTCTGCTCCCGGGAGAGTGTGATAGGTCGGTGTGTAGGAACCTTCTCTTTGTCTGTTCCCGGGGATGTGGGATGGGACTGTGCGGAGAGAGCTTCACTCCGAGCTCGGACCGAGGATTGGGTGATGGGACGGTGTAGAGGGAGCTACACTCTATGTCTGACCTCGGGATTTTGAGATCGGACTGTGAGGAAGCAACTTTACTGTGTGCCTAATTCTGCTTGTATGTGCTGTGACTGTGCTTTGCGATCTTGACTCCATGTCTGATCCCGAGAATGTGTTTTAGAAGAGTGTGTCGGGAATTTCTCTTTAAGTATGTGAACAGGACGATTTGATGGGAGAGTGCAGAGGGAGCTTCACTCTGTCTCTGTAATCGGGCGGTTCGGGGGATCTTCTCTTTGCAACTGACGCCGGGAATATCTGATGGCCCATTGTGAAAGGATCTCCATTCTGTGTTTGACTACCGGCGGATGTAATGGACGATTTGGAGAGAGGTTCACTGTGAATTGATTCTCTTTTCCAGAAAAGACGATTGGACGAGGCATCACTGTTCTAACTCTGTTTTGCAAGCGTCTTGAAATACATTCAAAAGAGGAAGAGGTATGTGTGAGCCACACAGACGATACTTACACACCAGACTGAAGCTCCCTCCACACCGTCCCATCACACACTCCCTGGGTCACACACAGAGTGAATCTCCCTCCACACCGGCCCATCACACACTCCCCTTGTCAGACACAGAGTGAATCTCCCTCCACACCGCCCCATCACACACTCTCGGGGTCAGACACACAGTAAGTCACCCTCCACACCGTTCCATCACACACTTCCGCTGTCAGACACAAAGTGAATCTCCCTCCACACCGCCCCATCACACAATCTCGGGGTCAGACACACAGTAAATCACCCTCCACATCGTTCCATCACACACTTCCGCTGTCAGACACAAAGAGAGTCTCCCTCCACACTGTCCCATCACACACTCCCTGGGTCAGGCACAGAGTGAAGCTCCCTCTAAGGCGTCCCAGCACACACTCCCGGGGTCAGGCACAGACTGAAGCTCCCTCTAAAGCATCCCATTACACACACTGGGGCCAGACAAGCATTGGAGCTCACTCCTTTTTCTCTCATCACACACTCCCGTGGTCAGACACGTGGTGAAACCCCCTCCACACCGTACAATTCGATACGGTCAGAAATGTGACTCCTGGGGTCAGACACATGGTGGATTTCCGTCCGCATCTTCCCATCACACACTTCTGCTGTTGGACACAGAGTGAATCTGCCTTCACACCAACCCATCGCACACCCCCATGGTCAGGCACAGAGTGAAGCTCCCTCTAAAGCGTCCCTTTACACACTCCCGGGGCCAGACAGGCACTGGACCTCACTCCTTACACCCTCATTACATAATCCCGCGGTCAAACACATGGTGAAGATTCTTCCTTCATGTTTCATCACCCACTCCCAGGGTCAGACACAGTAAATCTCCCTCCACACCGTCCTGTCACACACTCTCTTGGTCGGACACAGAGTGAATCCCACTCCACACCGTCCCATCACACACTCCCCGGGTCAGACACAGAGTGAATATCCCTCCACACCGTCCCATCACACACTCCTGGGGTCAGACAAAGAGTGAATCTCCCTTCACACTGTCCCATTACACACTCCCGGGGTCAGACACAGAGTGAATCTCCCTCCACACCGTCCCATCATACACTCTCTGGGTCAGACACAGAGGGAATCTCCCTCCACACCGTCCCATCACACACTCCCGTGGTCAGACACAGTGAATCTCCCTCCACACCGTCCCATCACACACTCCCGTGGTCAGACACAGTGAATCTCCCTCCACACCGTCCCATCACACACTCTTGGGGTCAGACACAGAGTGAATCTCCCTCCACACCGTCCCATCACACACTCCCTGGGTCAGACACAGAGTTCACCTCCCTCCACACCGTCCCAGTACACAATGCCGTGGTCAGACACAGTGAATCTCCCTCCACACCGTCGCATAACAGACTCCCGGGGTCAGACACAGAGTGAATCTCCCTCTAAGGCGTCCCATCACACACTCCTGGGGTCAGAAAAAGAGTGAATCTCCCTCCACACCGTCCCATTACACACTCCCGGGGTCAGACACAGTGAATCTCCCTCCACACCGTCACATTACACACTCCCGGGGTCAGACACAGAGTGAAACTCCCTCCACACCGTCCCATCACAAACTGCCAGGGTCATACAAAGAGTGAATCTCCCTCCACACCGTCCCATTACACACTCCCCGGGTCAGACACAGAGTGAAGATCCCTCCACACCGTCCAATCACACACTCCCGGGGTCATACAAAGAGTGAATCGCCCTCCACACCGTCCCATCACACATTCCCTGGGTCAGACACAGAGTGAAACTCCCTCCACACCGTCCCATCACACACTCCCTGGCTCAGACACAGAGTGAATCTCACACCACACCGTCCCATTACACACTCCCGTGGTCAGACACAGTGAATCTCCCTCCACACCGTCACATCACACACTACCGGTGTCAGACACAGAGTGAATCTCCCTCCACACCGTCCCATTACACACTCCCGTGGTCAGACACAGTAAATCTCCCTCCACACCGTCCCATCACACACTCCCGTGGTCAGACACACAGGGAAACTCCCTCCACACCGTCCCATCACACACTCTTGGGGTCAGACACAGAGTGAATCTCCCTCCACACCGTCCCATCACACACTCCCTGGGTCAGACACAGAGTTCACCTCCCTCCACACCGTCCCAGTACACACTCCCGTGGTCAGACACAGTAAATCTCCCTCCACACCGTCGCATCACAGACTCCCGGGGTCAGACACAGAGTGAATCTCCCTCTAAGGCGTCCCATCACACACTCCCGGTGTCAGGCACAGAGTGAAGCTCCCACTCAGGCGTCCCATCACACACTCCCGGGGTCAGGCACAGACTGAAGCTCCCTCTAAATCATCCCATTACACACACTGGGGGGCCAGACAAGCATTGGAGCTCACTCCTTGCTCTCTCATCACACACTCCCGTGGTCAGACACGTGGTGAAACACCCTCCACACCGTACAATTAGATACGGTCAGAAATGTGACTCCTGGGGTCAGACACATGGTGGATTTCCGTCCGCATCTTCCCATCACAGACTTCTGCTGTTGGAAACAGAGTGAATCTCCTTTCACACCAACCCATCGCACACCCCCATGGTCAGGCACAGAGTGAAGCTCCCTCTAAAGCGTACCATTACACACTCCAAGGCCATACAGGCATTGGACCTCACTCCTTACACCCTCATTACATAATCCCGGGGTCAAACACATGGTGAAGATCCTTCCTTCATGTTTCATCACCCACTCCCAGGGTCAGACCCAGTGAATCTCCCTCCACACCGTCCTATCACACACTCCCGGGGTCAGACACAGAGTGAATCTCCCTCGACACCGTCCCATCACACACTCCCTGGGTCAGACACAGAGTGAATCTCCCTCCACACCGTCCCATCACAAACTCCCGGGGTCAGACACAGAGCGAATCTCCCTCCACACCGTCCCATCACCCACTCCCTGGGTCAGACACAGAGTGAATCTCCCTCCACACCGTCCCATCACACACTCTCGGGGTCAGACACACAGTAAATCACCCTCCACACAGTTCCATCACACACTTCCGCTGTTCAGACACAAAATGAATCTCCCTCCAAACTGTCCCATCACACACTCCCGGTGTCAGGCACAGAGTGAAGCTCCCTCTAAAGCATCCCATCACACACTCCCGGTGTCAGGCACAGAGTGAAGCTCCCTCTAAAGCATCCCATTACACACACTGGGGCCAGACAAGCATTGGAGCTCACTCCTTGCGCTCTCATCACACACTCCCGTGGTCAGACACGTGGTGAAACCCCCTCCACAACGTACAATTAGATACGGTCAGAAATGTAACTCCTGGGGTCAGACACATGGTGGATTTCCGTCCGCATCTTCCCATCACACACTTCTGCTGTTGGACACAGAGTGAATCTCCCCCCACACCGTCTCATCACACACTCCCGGGGTTAGACACAGTGTGAATCTCCCTCCAGACCGTCCCATCACACACCACGGTGGTCAGACAGAGAGTGATTCTCCCTCCACACCTTCCCATCACACACCACGGTGACCAGACAAAGAGTGAATCTCCCTCCACACCGTCCCATCACACACTCCCGGGGTCAGACACAGAGTGAAGCTCCCTCCGCACCGTCCCCTCACACACTCCCTGGGTCTGACACATGGTGAATCTCCTTGTACACCTTTGGTTTTATTTCTTCTCATTTGCACCGGATATCGACCTCTCGGTTGTCAGCTTCTCTACGTCTCTGCGAGCAAAGGCCAGTCGTGCGGTTTATTACCTCGTCCTCGCAGTGACTGCAAACTAAACACCCGTCCACAGCCCTCTCTCTCCTCCCCCACCTTCCTCAGTTCTACCTCTGGTCTCACACACACTTATTATCTCTGAGACAGGCACACTGTTGGAGACTACAGGAACGCTGAAGTGCTGTTGATTGGTGAGGGGGAGACAGGGAGTGAAGATGGAGATTCGCTCCCTTTCTGAGTCCGTTACAGTGTTAGCGGACTGTGAGGCGGCAGATTGTGTCTGTGTCTGAACCCGGGACGTTGTGGGGGGAGATTCACTCTGTGTCTGACACCGGGACTGTGGGATGGGACGGTGTGGAGCGAGATTCTCTCTGTGTCTGACCGATGGTGTACGAAATGGGACGGTGTGAAGGGAGATTCACTCTGTCACTGACCCCGGGAGTGTGTGATGTGACGGGGTGGAGGGAGGTTCACATTTGTCTGACCGAGGGAGTGTGTGATGGGACGGTGTGGAGGTAGATTCACTCAGTGTCTGACCCCGGGAGTGTGTGAAGCGACCTTGTGGAGGGAGATTCACTCTGTGTCTGACCACGGGAGTGTGTGATGGGACGGTGTGGAGGGATTATCACTCTGTGTCTTACCGAGGGACAGTACGCTGGGGTGGAGTGGGCGGACAGTCACTCTTATTCTGACTGCGGGAGAGAGTGTTGGGGCCGTGCGCAAGGGAGCTTCACTCCGTTTCTGACCCCGCAAGTGTGTGATCGAACGGTTTGGAGGGTGCTTCACACAGTATCTGAGCGTATGGCTGTGTAATGGGTCTCAGTAGAAGGAGCTTCACTCTGTGTCAGACCACGGGAGTGAATGACGGGTCTGTATTATGGAGCTTCATTCTTTGTCTGACACCGCAACTGTGTGTGGGGATGATGTGGAGGGAGCATCAGTCCGACTCTGCTCCCGGGAGAGTGTGATAGGTCGGTGTGTAGGAACCTTCTCTTTGTCTTTTCCCGGGGATGTGGGATGGGACTGTGCGGAGAGAGCTTCACTCCGAGCTCGGACCGAGGATTGGGTGATGGGACGGTGTAGAGGGAGCTACACTCTATGTCTGACCTCGGGATTTTGAGATCGGACTGTGAGGAAGCAACTTTACTGTGTGCCTAATTCTGCTTGTATGTGCTGTGACTGTGCTTTGCGATCTTGACTCCATGTCTGATCCCGAGAATGTGTTTTAGAAGAGTGTGTCGGGAATTTCTCTTTAAGTATGTGAACAGGACGATTTGATGGGAGAGTGCAGAGGGAGCTTCACTCTGTCTCTGTAATCGGTCGGTTCGGGGGATCTTCTCTTTGCAACTGACGCCGGGAATATCTGATGGCCCATTGTGAAAGGATCTCCATTCTGTGTTTGACTACCGGCGGATGTAATGGACGATTTGGAGAGAGGTTCACTGTGAATTGATTCTCTTTTCCAGAAAAGACGATTGGACGAGGCATCACTGTTCTAACTCTGTTTTGCAAGCGTCTTGAAATACATTCAAAAGAGGAAGATGTATGTGTGAGCCACGCAGACGATACTTACACACCAGACTGAAGCTCCCTCCACACCGTCCCATCACACACTCCCCTTGTCAGACACAGAGTGAATCTCCCTCCACACCGCCCCATCACACACTCTTGGGGTCAGACACACAGTAAGTCACCCTCCACACCGTTCCATCACACACTTCCGCTGTCAGACACAAAGTGAATCTCCCTCCACACCGCCCCATCACACAATCTCGGGGTCAGACACACAGTAAATCACCCTCCACACCGTTCCATCACACACTTCCGCTGTCAGACACAAAGAGAATCTCCCTCCACACCGTCCCATCACACACTCCCGGGGTCAGACACAAAGTGAATCTCCCTCCACACCGCCCCATCACACAATCTCGGGGTCAGACACACAGTAAATCACCCTCCACATCGTTCCATCACACACTTCCGCTGTCAGACACAAAGAGATTCTCCCTCCACACTGTCCCATCACACACTCCCTGGGTCAGGCACAGAGTGAAGCTGCCACTAAGGCGTCCCATCACACACTACCGGTGTCAGGCACAGAGTGAAGCTCCCTCTAAGGCGTCCCAGCACACACTCCCGGGGTCAGGCACAGACTGAAGCTCCCTCTAAAGCATCCCATTACACACACTGGGGCCACACAAGCATTGGAGCTCACTCCTTGTTCTATCATCACACACTCCCGTGGTCGGACACGTGGTGAAACCCCCTCCACACCGTACAATTCGATACGGTCAGAAATGTGACTCCTGGGGTCAGACACATGGTGGATTTCCGTCCGCATCTTCCCATCACACACTTCTGCTGTTGGACACAGAGTGAATCTGCCTTCACACCAACCCATCGCACACCCCCATGGTCAGGCACAGAGTGAAGCTCTCTCTAAAGCGTCCCATTACACACTCCCGGGGCCAGACAGGCACTGGACCTCACTCCTTACACCCTCATTACATAATCCCGCGGTCGAACACATGGTGAAGATCCTTCCTTCATGTTTCATCACCCACTCCCAGGGTCAGACACAGTAAATCTCCCTCCACACCGTCCTATCACACACTCCCTGGGTCGGACACAGAGTGAAGATCCCTCCACACCGTCCCATTACACACTCCCGGGGTCAGACACAGAGTGAAACTCCCTCCACACCGTCCCATCACAAACTGCCAGGGTCATACAAAGAGTGAATCTCCCTCCACACCGTCCCATTACACACTCCCCGGGTCAGACACAGAGTGAAGATCCCTCCACACCGTCCAATCACACACTCCCGGGGTCATACAAAGAGTGAATCTCCATCCACACCGTCCCATCACACACTCCCTGGGTCAGACACAGAGTGAAGCTCCCTCCACACCGTCCCATCACACATTCCCTGGGTCAGACACAGAGTGAAACTCCCTCCACACCGTCCCATCACACACTCCCTGGGTCAGACACAGAGTGAATCTCACACCACACCGTCCCATTACACACTCCCGTGGTCAGACACAGTGAATCTCCCTCCACACCGTCACATCACACACTACCGGTGTCAGACACAGAGTGAATCTCCCTCCACACCGTCCCATTACACACTCCCGTGGTCAGACACAGTAAATCTCCCTCCACACCGTCCGATCACACACTCCCGGGGTCAGACACAGAGTGAATCTCCCTCCACACCGTCCAATCACACACTCCCGGGGTCAGACACAGAGTGAATCTCCCTCCACACCGTCCCATCACACACTCCCGGGGTCAGACACAGAGTGAATCTCCCTCCACACCGTCCAATCACACACTCCCGGGGTCAGACACAGAGTGAATCTCCATACACACCGTCCCATCACGCACTCCCGGTGTCAGACACAGAGTAAATCTCCATACACACCGTCCCATCACACACTCCCGGGGTCAGACACAGAGTGAATCTCCCTCCACACCGTCCCATCACACACTCCCGGTGTCAGACACAGAGTGAATCTCCCTCTGCACCGTCCCATCACACACTCCCGGGGTCAGACACAGAGTGAATCTCCCTCCACACCGTCGCATCACGCACTCCCGGGGTCAGACACAGAGTGAATCTCCCTCTGCACCGTCCCATCACACACTCCCGGGGTCAGACACAGAGTAAATTCCCTCCACACCGTCCCATCACACACTCCCGGGGTCAGACACAGAGTGAATCTCCCTCCACACCGTCTAATCACACACTCCCGGGATAGGACACTGTGAGATTCTCCCTCCACACGATCCCATCACACACTTGGGGTCAGACACAAAGTGAAGTTCCATCCACACCGTCGCATCACGCACTCCCGGTGTCAGACACAGAGTGAATCTCCCTCCACACCGTCCAATCACACGCTCCCGGGGTCAGACACAGAGTGAATCTCCCTCCACACCGTCCCATCACACACTCCCGGGGTCAGACACAGAGTGAATCTCCCTCCACACCGTCCAATCACACACTCCCGGGGTCAGACACAGAGTGAATCTCCATACACACCGTCCCATCACGCACTCCCGGTGTCAGACACAGAGTAAATCTCCATACACACCGTCCTATCACACACTCCCGGCGTCAGACACAGAGTGAATCTCCCTCCACACCGTCCCATCACACACTCCCGGTGTCAGACACAGAGTGAATCTCCCTCTGCACCGTCCCATCACACACTCCCGGGGTCAGACACAGAGTGAATCTCCCTCCACACCGTCGCATCACGCACTCCCGGGGTCAGACACAGAGTGAATCTCCCTCTGCACCGTCCCATCACAAACTCCCGGGGTCAGACACAGAGTGAATCTCCCTCCACACCGTCGCATCACACACTCCCGGGGTCAGACACAGTGTGAAGCTCCCTCCACACCGTCGCATCACACTCTCCCGGTGTCAGACACAGAGATAATCTCCCTCCACACCGTCCCATCACACACTCCCGGTGTCAGACACAGAGTGAATCTCCATCCACACCATCCCATCACACACTCCCGGTGTCAGACACAGAGACAATCTCCCTCCACACCGTCCCATCACACACTCCCGGTGTCAGACACAGAGTGAATCTCCCTCCACACCGTCCCATCACACACTCCCGGTGTCAGACACAGAGTGAATCTCCCTCCACACCGTCCCATCACACACTTGGTGTCAGACACAAAGTGAAGTTCCATCCACACCGTCCCATCACACACTCCCGGTGTCAGACACAAAGTGAAGTTCCATCCACACCGTCGCATCACACACTCCCGGTGTCAGACACAAAGTGAAGTTCCATCCACACCGTCGCATCACACACTCCCGGGGTCAGACACATGCTCAAGGTCTCGCCACACCTTTGTTGTTAATCCTGCGCTCTTAAACTGGATATCGATCTCTCTTTTCTCAGTTTCGCTCAGTCTCTTTATGTACCGGCCGGTCGTGTGGTTTCCTCACCCCTTTCTCCCTGTGACTGCAAACTCACCACCCCTTCACATTCCTCCCTCAGCTCCCCGTCCATATACTTTTCTGCCTCTGGTCGCACACGCACGTATTACCTGTGAGACAGACACACTGTTGAAGACTGTTCACACTGTACTAAACGCTGGAAAACCGCTGACTGGTGAGAGGCAGGGAGTTATCGTACTGTGAAGCGTCGGATTAACTCTGTGTCTGACCCCTGGACTGTGCGTTGGGACTCAGTATACGGAGCTTCACTATGTTTCCAATTCCGAGGAGGTTGGTGGGACCGTGCGCAAGAGAGATTCACTCCGGGTCTGACCCTGCAAGTGTGTAATGGGACGGAGTGGAGGAAGATTCACTCTGTGTCTGACCCCGGGAGTGTGTGATGGGATGGTGTGGAGGGAGATTCAATTTGTGACTGAGGCCGAGAGTGTGTGCTAGGACGGTGTGGACGGAGCTTCTCTGTGTGTCTGACCCCCGAAATATGAAATGGGATGGAGTGGAGGGTGCTTCACTCTGGTGTGGATATATCACACATCACTCTTGCTCTTTTGAATTTATTTCAATAAGCTTTGAAACAGAGAAAGAACAATGTTGCTTCGCCCCATCCTTTCACACCGGCCCATCACACTTTTCAGGCGTCAGGTGTAAAGTAAAGATCACTCCGAACCGTCTGATCACACAGACTCGGCGGGTTAGAGACAGAAAGAAGCTCCTTATGCACTCTCCCATTAAATGGTTCTGTTGGCAGACATTCAGAGAAGTCCCAGCACATTCTCCCAAAGCACTTTCCCAGGATCAGACACTGAGACAAGATATCAAAACACAGTCCCAGCGCATACTAATTAGGCTAGAATATCTCTCTCTCTCTCTCTCTCTCTCTCTCTCTCTCTCTCTCTCTCTCTCTCTCTCTCTCTCTCTCTCTCTCTCTCTCTCTCTCTCTCTCTCTCTCTCTCTCTCTCTCTTCTCTCTCTCTCTCACTTACTCGCCCACAGACACAGCCGCGACTGCACATCTCCTCCAACACCACCACCCCTTTATCCACTACCCTCACCCCCATTTCCGAAGCCCCCATTTCGTTTCCCCTCCCCGTTTACTTACTGTGGAGAAGGTAACTAATCCCTACTGTCCAGTGAGCGGAAACGGTACAGACGGCCCGGTCACATTTCAGTCCGGTGAACTTTCACTATGAGCAGGAGAGAATGGGAAGAGAGAAAGTGTGGTAGAAAGGGTGGGGAGACAGAAAGAGAAGGCTTAGTGAGGAGGGCAGTGAGATAGAAAGGCAGTGGAAAGAGAGGGAGTAGAGGAAAAAGGAGAGAGCATGAGAGAGGAGTGAAATTGAAGCAGGTTAGAGGCATTCAATAGACAATAGGTGCAGAAGTAGACCATTCGGCCCTTCGAGCCTGCACCGCCATTCTGAGATAATGGCTGATCATCTACTATCAATAACCGGTTCCGGCCTTGTCCCCATATCCCTTGATTCCCCTACCCATATCTAGCTCATTCTTGAAGACATCCAGAGAATTGGGCTCCACTACCTTCCGAGGCAGTGCATTCCAGACCCCCACAACTCTCTGGGAGAAGAAGTTTTTCCTTAACTCTGTCCCAAATGACCTACCCCTTATTCTCAAACCATGCCCTCTGGTACTGGACTCTGCCAGCATCAGGAACATATTTCCTGCCTCTATCTCGTCCAATCCCTTAATAATCTTATAAGTTTCAATCAGATCCCCTCTCAATCTCCTTAATTCAAATGTGTACAAGACCAGTCTCTCTAACCTCTCTGCGTAAGACAGTCCAGACATCCCAGGAATTAACCTCGTGAATCTACGCTGCATTTCCTCTGCAGCCAGGATGTCCTTCCTTGACCCTGGACACCAAAACTGTACACAATACTCCAGCTGTGGTCTCACCAGGGCTCTGTACAAATGCAAGAGGATTTCCTTGCTCTTGTACTCAATTCCCTTTGTAATAAAGGCCAACATTCCATTAGCCTTCTTCACTGCCTGCTGCACTTGCTCATTCACCTTCAGTGACTGATGAACAAGGACTCCTAGATCTCTTTGTATTTCTCCCTTCCCTAACTCTACACCGTTCAGATAATAATCTGCTTTCCTGTTCTTACTCCCAAAGTGGATAACCTCACACTTATTCACATTAAACGTCATCTGCCAAGTATCTGCCCACTCACTCAGCCTATCCAAGTCACCCTGAATTCTCCTAACATCCTCATCACATGTCACACTGCCACCCAGCTTAGTATCATCAGCAAACGTGCTGATGTTATTCTCAATGCTTTCATCTAAATCGTTGATGTAAATCGTAAACAGCTGTGGTCCCAATACCGAGCCCTGTGGCACCCCACTAGTCACCACCTGCCATTCCGAGAAACACCCATTCACCGTTACCCTTTGCTTTCTATCCTCCAACCAGATTTCTATCCATGTCAATATCTTCCCCTCAACGCCATGAGCTCTGATTTTACCCAACAATCTCCTATGTGGGACCTTATCAAATGCCTTCTGAAAATCGAGGTACACTACATCCACCGGATCTCTCTTGTCTAACTTCCTGGTTACATCCTCGAAAAACTCCAATAGATTAGTCAAGCATGATTTACCTTTGGTAACTCCATGCTGGCTCGGCCCAATCCTATCACTGCTATCTAGATATGCCACTATTTCATCTTTAATAATGGACTCTAGCATCTTCCCCACTACTGATTAACATCTGACAGAACGATAGTTCTCTGTTTTCTCCCTCACTCCTTTCTTAAAAAGTGGGATAATATTAGGCATTCTCCAATTCTCAGGAACAGATCCTGAATCTAAGGAACATTGGAAAATGATTACCAATGCATCCGGAATTTCCAGAGCCACCTCCTTTAGTACCTTAGGATGCAGACCATCTGGACCTGGGGATTTGTTAGCCTTCAGCCCCATCAGTCTACTCATCACAGTTTCCTTCCTAATGTCAATCTGTTTCATATCCTCTGTTTCCCTATGTCCTTGGCCCATCCATACATCTGGGAGATTGCTTGTGTCTTCCCTAGTGAAGACAGATCTAAAGTACTTAGTAAATTCTTCTGCCATTTCTCTGTTTCCCATAACAATTTCACCCAATTCATTCTTCAAGGGTCCAACAATGTTCGTAACTATCTTCTTTCTCTTCACATACCTAAAAAAGCTTTTGCTATCCCCCTTTATATTCCTGGCTAGCTTGCGTTCGTACCTCATTTTTTTCTCCCCGTATTGCCTTTTTAGTTAAGTTCTGTTGTTCCTTAAAAACTTCCCAATCATCTGTCCTCCCACTCACCTTAGCTCTGTCATGCTTTTTTTTTAAATGCTATGCAATCTCTGACTTCCTTTGTCAACCTCTGTGGCCCCTTTCCCCCCTTTGAATCCTTCCTTCTCCGGGGGATGAACTGATTTTGCACCTTGTGCATTATTCCCAAGAATACCTGCCATTGCTGTTCCGCTGTCTTTTCTGCTAGGGTATCCGTCCATTTAACTTTGGCCAGCTCCTCCCTCATGGCTCCATAGTCTACTTTGTTCAACTGCAACACTGACACCTCCGATCTGCCCTTATCGTCCTCAAATTGCAGGTAAAAACTTATCATATTATGATCACTACCTCCTAATGGCTCCTTTACTTCAAGATCGCTTACGCATTCATGGGTTAGAAATAGGGAGATAGTGAGGGACGCAGAGAGAGAAAATGATAGACAGAAGGCGATGGGGGGTTTTTGAGAGAGCTCCTGAACTCCATCTGCGGGGCTGACGTCACTGCTATGTTTATTTTTTTGCTGTCTGTATGCCGGCCCAGTCAGTGTAACCGCACGCTTTCAATACTTCTCTGCAAGACTGACAACTCCCAGCTTAGGTTCCAATGGGTGAAGAAAGGCAACGTGTGTTGGTTTCCTGTAAACTTCAATATGTAAATATATGCACAGAGGGCCTGAATAAACAGGATGTTGCGGTAGGGGATCAGGTGTTGGTTCTAAACCTCTCGGACAGTAAATGCAACTTATCCCCCCGAGAGAGTGAATAGCAGAAAAAAAGAGAAAGCTCGAGAGTGAAGCCAAATTGATTCCCTCCAACAATCCACCCTCTCCATTTCTACACCTCTCTCTACATTGTCCTGCTTCTTGCCCTCCTCTTCTTTCAGTGATACCCCTTTTAGACCCCTGTCACTCACGATTCTCTCTCCGCCAAACCCTAACCTTCCCCTCACTCTCCCTCCCTCTGTTTCTCCCAACTCTCACTACATCCCCCCCCACTCTCATCACTGCAGACCACCCTCCTCTCACACCCTCAATCTCTCTCTCACCCAGCACTTCCTGCCCCAGCTCTCGGCTCCTCTCTTTATCAGCTGCTCATCCGGTGGTGGTGTCGCTCGGCTCTGCTCGTCGACACGGGCTTCATCTAGCAATGGTTACTTCCCCTCGCTAAGCCCAGAGACTCCGAGGAACCTCGGCTGGATGGACAAAGAGAGACATACACGAATATGCAGCTCGTAAAACCCAACTCACCGTCTCCATCGACAGGTAAGAGGGGCAGAAACAGAGGGAGGAAGTTTCAATCACTTTCTAACCCCGGGAGTGTGCGATGCGGGGTTGTGGATGAAGATTCACTCTGTGTGTGTCCCCAGGTGTGTGTGATGGGACGGTGTGGAGGGAGCCTCAATCTGTGTGTGACCCCCGGAGAGTGTGATGAGACGGGGTGGAGGAAGATTCACTCTGTGTCTGACCCCGGGAGTGTGTGATCGGAAGGTGTGGCAAGATTCACAGAGTGTCTGACCCCGGGAGTGAGTGATGGGACGGTGTGGAGGGAGCCTCAATCTGTGTCTGACCCCGGGAGTGTGTGCGCGGACGGGGTGGAGGGAGATTCATTCTGTGTCTCACCCCGGGAGTGTGTGATGGGACGGTGCGGAGGGAGAATCACACTGTGTCTGTCCCCGGAAGTTTGTGATGGGAGGGTGTGGAAGGAGATTCACTCTGTGTGTGATCCCGGGAGTGTGTGATGGGACGGTGTAGAGGGAGATTCACTCTGAGTCTGACCCCGGGAGTGTGTGATGGGACGGTGTGGACGGAGATTCACTCTGTGTCTGACCCCCGGAGTGTGTGATGAGACGGGGTGGAGGAAAATTCACTCTGTGTCTGACCCCGGGAGTGTGTGATCGGAAGGTGTGGCAAGATTCACAGAGTGTCTGACCCCGGGAGTGAGTGATGGGAAGGTGTGGAGGGAGCCTCAATCTGTGTGTGACCCCCGGAGTGTGTGATGAGACGGGGTGGAGGAAGATTCACTCTGTGTCTGACCCCGGGAGTGTGTGATCGGAAGGTGTGGCAAGATTCACAGAGAGTCTGACCCCGGGAGTGAGTGATGGGACGGTGTGGAGGGAGCCTCAATCTGTGTCTGACCCCGGGAGTGTGTGCGCGGACGGTGTGGAGGGAGATTCACTCTGTGTCTGAACCCGGGAGTGTGTGATGGGACGGTGCGGCGGGAGATTCACTCTGCGTCTGTCCCCGGGAGTGTGTGATGGGAGGGTGTGGAAGGAGATTCACTCTGTGTGTGATCCCGGGAGTGTGTGATGGGAGGGTGTGGAAGGAGATTCACTCTGTGTCTGACCCCGGGAGTGTGTGATGGGACAGTGTGGAGGGAGCCTCACCCTGTGTCTGACTCTCTCTGTTATGTCCACAGAAGAACCTGATGTATCCTATGTGGAACTTCATTTCAAGACCCTCTCTGTTCCCCGGGTCCGGACGAATGGAAGTCAGTTTCACTTTGTTGGTTTGACTTTTCTCACTGATGTGCCTCTTCCTATCGAAAATATTCATGGAAAGCGCACTGTGAATCCTAATTATTCCCTGTGAGACAATAAGTCAGAGCAATGCGTGCGAGACTGGATGAGACACGAGCTCTATGGGAGCGTCGGTGAGGAAGGACAGGTCTGGGAATGGTCGGCATGGAGGCAGAGCGGGGCAGTCTAGACGGAGGGCTGAGGAATGGGATGGGGAGTTGCTCTGGGTGGGGTCGGTGCAGAGAAAGCCATGAGATTTTTTGTGTGATGTGAGTACCGTGAGAGGGGTTTATACTGGGGGCACTGAGGAGGGAGTGCTGTGTGGTGAGGGGTTGGGGTGCGAGAGCAGGGAGTGCAGTGGCATGGCCGGTGAGCAGGAAGCACCTTGAGAAGACTGGCAAGGATGGTAGGGAATGGTAAGAGACAGTGAGGAACGTGAACTTTATAAAATATGTGCAACAATCTCCCCGTTCTAAACCAACTCCCTCATCCCTCACTCTCCTCTCTCCTCTGCCTCAATCCTTCCTCCCCTATCTCTCACACACTGATCCTCTCTCTTCCTCTTGTCTTTCTCTCTGGCCACCTATTTCCTTTTTCTCACCCTTCCTCTCACGCTCTCTCCCCTTTCCCAACCCTTCTCTCTGTCCTCTCCACAGCTCTCCCCTTCTACGCCTCCCGCTCTCTCTGTTGCTACTTCCCCTCTATCTACTTCTCTTTCCCCACTCTCCCCTTTCCCACACTCTCTGCTCTCTATGACACACCCCCTCTCTACCGCTCTCGCTGACCTCGCGCACTCTTTCCCTCACTCCGCCCACCTCGCCCCTCCACTTTCGCTCCCTCCTATCTCAGTCTATCTCCCTGTTCACACACTCTCGCTCTCGCCCAATTTTCCGATCAACTCCCCCTCCACACCCTCTCCCCAATTGTATTAATGTTGCCTGTCTCTGCCTCACGCTCTCCGCTCTCTCTCAATCTTCTCTGTTAACCTCTCTCCATTTCTCTCACTCTCCCTTTTTCTCGCACCCCTCTGCCTCCCAAATTTCTCCTCCGCATCCCCATCCACACCTTGTCTTTCGCTATCCCTCTCACCAGTCTCACTCCCCTTCAGGTATAGCATCGCTCACTTTACTCCGTCCCACTCTCTGCCTTTTCCCTTTCTCGCCTCACCAGTCTCACTCCAGTCGCTCCAATCCCTCACTCCTCACTCCATTTATCTTTTTCATCCTTACTCTCCTGCTCTGTCTCCTCGGCTCTCCTCCCTCTTCCACCTCTCTCTCACTTACAATCCCTACCTCTCAGACCTCTCTTTCCGCACTCTATCTTCTTGTCTCTCTGTCGTCACCGCTCTCCCATTTTTTGCCGGTCTCTCATCCTTCTATTTCTCTCTATCTCTCTCATTCTCTCACTTTCATCCCCAGACCGTCAGACCTCCACCAACTCAGAGCTGAACTTTGTGAAAGACGAACTCCTGATCAATGAGGGTTTGGATCCTCCCGTTGCCTCCAGACTCTGCGAGCTGCGAGTCACTGCACAAATAGGTCAGAGTTCACAGTAACGACGTCATTCTGAAGGGGTCACGTATCATACTCGCAATTGTCCACGTTTATAATGCATCTGCCTCGACCTCTTCCTCTGGTAGTTTGTGCCATGGACCGACCACAATCTGGGGAACAGAAGGTTGTTAATCGGCTCCCTAATTCAATGTGTTTGCATGTTTCTCCTCTCAACTTAGACCTGAGAACTCTGGTCCTAGATTCTCCAAGATAATAGAAAATTACTCAGCGTATTCACTCTGTCTCTCCACTCGTGGCTTTAAATACCTCTGAAAGGTCACCCCTGTAGTCCAAGGAATATAGTCCCAGCCTTCCTGACCCCCCGCTGTCACTCACTCCATCGAGCCCCGACAATATTTTCATAAATCTCCATCTGCAATCTTTCCAGTTCAATGCGTTTCAAATGTCGCCCCTCGTAATAATGATCAGAGACGTATTTACCGACAAGTAACTTGATTGTCTAATTTGCCAAGCACGTGAATTCATACCTTGTGTCCACACCGGATAACTCACCCTGACCTTCCATGCACGGTCAGAGAACACGAAAGATATCACCAGTTGAAAGGGAGTTTCTGCTGCTGGTCGCGTGTTTCCTTGTGAAGGGAAGGTCGTGACTCACGAGCCTAATTGAGTTTTTTTAAGAGGTAACGATGGACATTGATGCGTGTAGGGCGGTAGATGTGGTCTACATGTATTTAGTAAGACATTTGACAAGTTCCCCACCAGAGACTCATCCAGAAAGTCATGAGACGTGGGATCTGTAGAATCTTGGTTGTTTGGATAAAAAATTGGCTTATAGGAAGAAAGCAGAGGGTGGTAGGAAGGAAAGTTTTCTGCCTGGAGGTCGGTGACTAGCGGAGTGCAGAAAGGATCTGTCCTGGGGCCCCAGCTATTTGTGAATTTTATAAATGACCTTGATGAAGAGGCGGAAGGATGGGTGAGTAAGTTTGCGGATGACTCGCAGATTGGAGGAGTTGTGGATGGAGCTGTAGGTTGGCGAAGGTTACAAGAGGATATAGACAGGATGCAAAGTTGGGCAGAAAAGTGGCAGATGGAGTTCAATCCGTATAAGTGTGAGGTGATGCATTTTGGAAGGACAAACCAGAAGGCTGGGTACAGCGTTAATGGTCGTTTACATAAGAGTGTCGATGAACAGCGAGAACTTGGGGTTCAAATCCATACATTCTTCAAGTTCTCCGCATAGGTAGATTGGGTAGTTAAGAAAGCCTATGGGATGCTAGGGTTCATTAATAGGAGGATTGCGTTCAAGAGTAGAGAGGTCATGCTGCAACTCTACAAATCTCCAGTGAGACCGCAATTAGAGTATTGTGTTCAGTTCTCGTCACCTCATTATAGGACGGATGTGGATGCTATGGAGAGGGTGCAGAGGAAAATCACCAAGATGTTGACTGGATTGGAAAATAAGTTTTATGGGGCAAGGTTAGCACAGCTGGGAATTTTCTCTTTGGAGCGGAGAAGGATGACAGGGAACGATAGAGATTGACAATAATATGAGAGGCATAGATAGGGCAGACAGCCGGTACCTGTTTCCCAGGGCACGAATATCAAACACCAGAGGGCATACGTACAAAATTAAGGGAGTGAAGTTCAGTATGAATGAAAGAAAAATAGAGTGTTACATGGCGGTGTGGATTCAGTACGTTTTTGAAGGAATATGTAGGTCAGCACAACATCGAGGGCTGAAGGTCCTGTACTGTGCTGTAGTATTCCAGTGTTCCAGTGTTGTAGTGTCTGATGTTTTGTCCTCGTCAGACCTTCTGGGCTCCTCTGTCAGCTTGGCCTGTTCCTGTTGAAACCCCCATCTTTGCCGATGCACCACCGAAAGCATCCAATCACGATACGGCTCTGTTTTGAGGGAAACTACTCCAGTTGTGACCGTAGGGAAGTGCAAAGAGCAGTGAACGAATCTCCGCATATCCGGGGTATCAGCCTCACCTCCACGGACTCGCTCTGCACTTCCCGCTAAAGCAGGAAGCCAGCCAGCCTAGATAATTCTTTTACACCCATCACCTCCTAACGTAGGAAGATGCGAAAGCACATTTCACCAGTCTGAAAGACAGGTTCTTCCCCGCTGTTATCAGACTTTTGAACAGTCCACTATTCCCATAAGATGTATTCTTGACCTCAAAGTTTACCTCGCCGTCGCCCTTGCCCCTTATGGACTGCCTGAACTGCACTTTCAACATTCTGTGACTGGTTTAACCTGTTCGACTCTTGTGATGTGATCTGTGTCTATGGCACTCCACTTGGACTCTCCTGTCCGTGACGTCTCTGTCGGGGTTGTGAGGAGGGAGGACAATGGGAGAGACGGTGAGGAGGGGGCAGAGTATAAAACTTAAACCTCTCTCTCACTTTTCTAACCTCACTCTCTTCCTTCCTCTCCCTTGTTTCCCCTCCCTCCCTTTCTCTCACTCCATCTCCTCTCTCTATCCTCTCTCCCTTCCTCTATCACCCTGTCCCTCTCTCAAAATCGTTCCCTATTGTCTCCCGTTGTCCCTTGATCTTCGCCCATTCCTCTCACTGTCATCCCCTCCGAAACCCTACCCGTTCTATCTACCTCTGTCCCTAAGTTTGCCGCCCATCTGCCCTTCATGCCTTCCTCTCGTCCCAATCCACCTCTATATCCCTCTCCCCAATGCTCTCTCCCCTCGCTCTTTCCCCTCTCACAAGTTCTCTTCTCTCTCTCTTCCCCATCCCTTTCCCATTGCTCTCCGCACTCTATCCCTTTTCAATCACCATCTGTTTCGCTCTGTCTCGCATTTTTCTCTCCCCTCTCACTGTTCCCGTCTTTCTGCACTCCCTCTCGTCACACGCTCCCCTCCCCGTCAGTCTCTCACTCTCTCTCCTCTTTCCCACCTCCTTCTCTGTCCCTTTTGCTGTCGTATTTTCCCGCCCATTGCCCCATGGCTCTCTCCCAGGCCCTGTCTATCTCTTTCATCGTCTCACCTCTTCACTCTCCTCTCTCTCCCCCAGACCATTTGTCCCGCTCTCTCTCAGGCCCCCTTTGCCCCTCGCTTATCCTCTCTCTCTCATTCTCTAACCCAGTCTCATTCTCTCCCTGATATGCCTGTCCGACTCTCTCTCCCAGACGGTCTGACCTCCACCTACTCGGAGGTGAAATTTCGGAGAGACGATCCCCTCATGGATGAGGACGAGGTTCCTCCCATTGCCTCAGGACCCGAAGGGATGCCAACTACTGCACAAACAGGTCAGAGATCACAGTAGTGACGCCATTCTGGAAGCGTCAGGTGTCATTCGCCCACGATTTTCAGATTTCTAATTCATCTAACTCAACCACTTCTCTGGGAGCGACTGTCTGTGATGTATATAAGTGATGAGGATGAAATTGTAGAATGAGGGGAGACTTGGCAGAGGTATATAAAATTATGATGGGTATAGATAGAATGAATACAAACAGACTTTTTCAAGTAAGGCTAGGGGAGAAAAAAAACAGAGGACATGGGTTATGGATGAAGGGGGAAAAATTAAGGGGAACATTGGGGTGGGGGCTTCTTCTCCCACAGAGTGATGGGAGTGTGGAGTGAGCTGCCAGATGAAGTTGTAAATGCGGCCTCACAATTAATATTTTAAAAAAAACTTGAACAGGTACATGGATGAAAGGTTTGTGGAGGGATATGGACCAGGTGTAGCTCAATGGGACTAGGCAGAAAAATGCGAAATGAACAGTCCCTCCCTCTCCCCTCAGATCAGTTTCAATTCCCGAACAAATCCCATTGTTCCATCGTCTCCGAACAGATTTATGACTGTTCCTAAATGTATCCCACTATTCCACACCCTTCCCTCAGCCCTGTGCCGGTCCCAGATTAATCCTGCTGCTTTTCTCTCTACCCAAATCTTCGTGCCTGTCTCCTGACATATCCCACTACACTGCGCTCTCCCCATGGCATTGGCTGATCGGCAGAAAAGAGAGAGTGGGACTAAAGGGATATGATTCTGGCTGGCAGCCGGTTACCAGTGGAGCTCCACAGGGGTCGCTGTTGGGACCGCAGATTTCTATAATGGTTGTCAATGAGTTGGACCATGGGATTCATGGATTTGTAGAAAAATTTGCGGATGATACAACGGTATGTGAAGGAACGGGTAGCGTTGAGGAAACAGAGAGCCTGCAGAGAGGCTCAGATAGTTTAGGGGAATGGGCAAAAAAGGGGCAAATGCAATACAATATTGGAAAGTGTATGGTCATGCACTTTGGTGTTTGAAATAAACAAGCAGGCAATTATTTAGATAGTGAGAGAATTCACAATGCAGAGTTCAAAACAAATTTGGGAGTCATTGTGCAACAGACCCTAAAGGTTAACCTCCAGGTTGAGTTGGTGGTGAAGAAAGCGAAGGAAATGTTGACATTAATGTTTAGATGTATAGAATATAAGAGCAGGGATGTGATGTTGAGGCACCAAAACACACTCGTGAGACCACACTGAGAGTGTTGTGTGCAATTTTGGGCTCCTTGTTTTAGACAAGATATGCTGACATTGGAGAGGCTTCAGAGAAGATTCACGAGGAAGTTTCAGGAAATGAAAGCGTTACTGTCTGAGGAAAATCGGGCAGCTCGGCTTCTATTGCCTGGAGTTCGGGAGGATGAGGGGGCATCTCATAGAGAGTTAGCCAATGTTGAAAGGCCTGAACAGATTAGATATGGAAAATGTTATTTCCCATGGTCAGCGATTCTAGGACAAGAGGACACGACTTCCGGACTGAAGGACGTCCTTTTAGAACTGAGCTGCGGAAAAATTACTTCCGCCAGAGGCTGTTAAATCTGTGGAATTTGATGCCACGAGCGGCTGTGAAAGCCAAGTCATTGGGAGCATTTAACGCAGAGCGAGATAGGCTCTTGCTTTGCCCGGACAACAAAGGGTATGGGGAGAAGGCAGCGGAGTGGGGATGACTGGAAGAACTGGATCAGCCCATGATTGAATGGTGGGGCAGACGCGATGGCCCGAATGGCCTCTTTCTACTACTATATCTTATGGTCTCATGGTCTTGTGGTCTCTTCGCAGGTGCGCATGAACAACAGTCGAAAGTGAAGATCGGAAATAGACCGTACCGTCTCATCTGCCTACTCTGCCTAGTTACGTTCTCCCTCATCGTGATAGTGGCCGTTCTCTCGATCCATGGTGAGTGGAACCGGCTCCTGGTGGAGTCCGACCGTAAATAAAGAGAGTGGAATAAACTGTTGTTGTAAAACACCACAGCGACACCGACACGGCCCTTACCGTAACACCGATTAAAACCCATCACCATAACACAACACTCTCCGTGACCCGTTCGGTAGCGTGACGCCTACTCACGTGTCACTGTAAACGCTAAACATCCTTCACCATCTCTCTCAGTATCACAGATTCGCCAGTCTCTTAAACGAAAGCACAGCGATCTCCGTCACCAGTTCTGTGAATTTTTGACCAGCAGAAGAGGTGAGGCATCATCCCTCTCTTTTACTCGCTCCTTATCATAGGGCAGGCATTGAGAAAGGAAGCGTCACTCTGTGCTTGACATCGGGAGTGTATGGTTATGGTATGAGGGTGATTTCACTCTGTGATTGACCACGGGATTGTGAGACGTAACATTACATCTTCACTCTATGCCTTACTCTGGGAATGTCTGATGGGACAGTATGGATCCAGCTTCACTCTCTGTCTGACAGCGGGAGTGTGTGATGGGACAGTGCAAAGAGAGATTCACCCCATGTCTGATTCCTGAAGTGGGTTATTCACCGTGGAGAGAGCGCTTCACTCTGAATCCAGGAGCGTGTGACGGGACTGTGCAGCGGGGGGTTCACTCCGTGTCTGAATTCGGGACAGTGTGGTGGTATCGTGGAGAGAGAGCTTAAGTCCGTATCTGAATCCGCGTGTGAGTGTTGGGACGTTGTAGAGGGGGATTTACTCTGTGTCGGAACCTCGGAATGTGTAATGGGATCGCAGAGAGAGAGAGAGCGACTGTATTTGATTCCACGAGTGTGTGATGGGAGAGTTCAGATGGACGTTCATTCTCTGTGACACCGGATTGTGTGACCGGACGTTGTGGAGGGTGTCGGACCCCGTGAATGTGCCATGAGAGGGTACGGGCGGAACTTCGCTTTATGTGAGAGCACGGGAGGGTGTGATGGAACGGTTCAGAGAGACCTTCACTCTGTGACTCGCCAGGAAGTGTGTGATGGGACGTCAGGAGGGAGATTCACACTGCTAGACTCGGGGGGGGGGGGGTGTGATGGGACGTCAGGAGGGAGATTCACACTGTTAGAGGGGGGGGGGTGATGGGACGTCAGGAGGGAGATTCACACTGTTAGACCGGGGGGGGTGATGGGACGTCAGGAGGGAGATTCACACTGTTAGATTCGGGGGGGGGGGGGTGATGGGACGTCAGGAGGGAGATTCACACTGTTAGACTCGGGGTGGGGGGGTGATGGGACGTCAGGAGGGAGATTCACACTGTTAGACTCGGGGTGGGAGGGGGTGATGGGACGTCAGGAGGGAGATTCACACTGTTAGACTCGGGGGTGGGATGATGGGACCGTGTGGCAGCAGCTTCACTCTGTGTCTGACATTTGCTCTGTGGTGTGTTGAGAAGTTGTAGAGGGAGAGTCACTCTCCCGCTGATATTTGTCGTGTGTGCTGAGGGAGTTTCTTTCCGTGTCTGACCGCCGGAGAGTGTGATGGGGCCATGGGGAGAGAGATTCACATTGTGTCTGACCAAGGTTTTATGTGTCTGGACTTTGTGGAGGGATCTAAATTCTGTTCTCTGACCCAGGAAAAGTGTGAGGGGCGATGTGGAGGGAGCTTCCCTCTGTGGTTGACGCTGGGAGTGTGTGATGAGACGGTGTGGAAGGATTAACACCCATAATCTGACCACGGAAGAGTCCGATTGGACGGTGTGCAGGAAACTTAACTCCACGTCTCACCACTGGAATGTGTGATGAGGCCATGGAGAGAGAGATTCACTCTGTGTCTGACAGAGGCAGTGAGTGACGAGGCTTTGTAGAGGGAGGTAAACTCTGTGTCTTACTCCGAATGTGTGTGATGGGACAATGTGGTGGGGTGCTTCACTCCACGTTTAAGCCTGGGCGTGTATGAAAGACACTGTGCAGGGAGCTTCACTCCACGTCTGACCCTCGGAGTGTCTGATGGGTCCCTGGAGAGAGAGACTCAGTCTGCGTCTGACCGTGTGAGCGTGTGATCGGACGGTGTGCAGGGAGCTTCACTCCACGTCTGACCCTCGGTGTGTCTGATGGGTCCCTGGAGAGAGAGACTCAGTCTGCGTCTGACCGTGTGAGTGTGTGATCGGACGGTGTGCAAGGAGCTTAAATCTGTGTCTCACCCCGTGTGTGTATGATGGAACTCTGTGTTTAACACAATGTGCGTGTGATAAGAAGCTATGGCGGGGAAGGGGTGGTGAGTGTGTTTGGGTGGGGAGATCACGTGTGTGTCTGACACCGGGAACGGTGACGCGTGCCTAGATGGTGATCCGCTCTGTGTCTGAAACCAGTGGTGTGTGATACCGGTGCTGATGGAGCTGCTCTCGTTTTCCGACCCCTGTGTTGTGTGATGTCACGGGGTAGAAGGAGCATCATACTGTGTGTGACCACGGGAGTATGCGGCAGGGTGGTGCCGAGAGTGTTTCATTTCCCATCTGATCACGGGCGGGGGTATTGGGATAGTATGGAGGGAGGTTTACTATGTGTTTGCCTGCAGGACTGTGTGATGGGAGAGTGTGGAGGGAGCTTCACTCTGTGGCTGTCCCCGGGAGTGTGTGATGGGACGGTGTAGAGGGAGCATCGCTCTGTTTCTGACACACCGAGTGTGTGATTGGACGTTGTGGAGCGAGCATCAGTTTGTGTCTGAGTCCCTGAGTGCATCAGGGGAGGGGGGTAGAGGTAGCCTCAATCTGTGCCTGACGGGAAAGTCTGTGATGGATGATGTGGACGGAGCTCACTCTGTGCCTGATCCTGTGAATCTCTGATGGGACGTTGTGGAATGACCTTTAATCTATGTCTCTCCCCGGGCGTGTGTGATAGGACAGTGTGGTAGGAGAATCACTCTGTGTCTTTGCTCCGGGAGTGTGTGATGGATGGTTTGGAGGGAAGAAAACCGTGCCTGATCCTGTTAATGTGCGGTGGGACAATGTTGGTGGCGGGGAAATTCTCTTTGTGCCTGACCTCAGGTGAACGTGATGGGACAGCATGGCGTGAAATTCACTATGTTTGTTACCCCCTGTGTGTATTATGGGAAAGTGTGCAGGGAGATGAACTCTGTGTCTCACTGTTCCTTGTTCGTGATTTCCAGAGCAAAACTGTTCCGCGAATTGGATCAAGAATAATAACCGGTATTATTACGTCTCCACGTTGGAAACATCTTTCTCCAGAGCGATGCAAGAATGTTCAAACTGTGATTCAAGGCTGCTGGAAATCAATTCAAGGGATGAAGCGGTATGTGTCACAGCACGAGAACATCCCACAGTAACACAGGAATCATCACACACTCCCGGGGTCAGACACAGAGTGAATCACACTCCTCACCGTCCCATCACAAACTCCCGGGGTCGGACACAGAGTGAATCTCCCTCCTCACCGACCCATCACTCACTCCCGGGTTCAGACACAGAGTGAATCTCCCTCCACACCATCCCAGCACACACTCCCGGGGTCAGACACAGAGGGAATCTTCCTCCACACCGTCCCAACACAGACTCCTGGGTTCAGACACAGAGTTAATCACCTCCACACCAACCCATCAAACACTCCCGGGGTCAAACACAGATTGAATCTCCCTCCACACCGTCCCATCACACACTCCCGGGTTCAGACACAGAGTGAATCTCACTCCACACCGTCCCAACACACACTCCCGGGTTCAGACAACACAGAGTTAATCACCTCCACACCGTCGCATCACACACTCCTGGGGTCAGACACAGAGTGAATCTTCCTCCACACCGTCTCATCGCACACTCCTGGGGTCAGACACAGAGTGAATCTCCCTCCACACCGTCCCATCACACACTCCTGGGGTCAGGCACAGAGTGAATCTCCCTCCACACCGTCCCATCACACACTCCTGGGGTCAGACAGAGAGTGAATCTCCCTCCACACCGTCCCATCACACACTCCCGGGGTCAGACACAGAGTGAATCTCCCTCCACACCGTCCCATCACACACTCCCGGGGTCAGACACAGAGTGAATCTCCCTCCACACCGTCCCATCACACACTCCTGGGGTCAGACAGAGAGTAAAGCTGCCTTCGCACAGTCCCATCACAGATTCCTGTTGTAATCATCTGAGTGAAGTTCCGCAGATAGTTTTCGATTCTTGGCATTAATCAAATAAATTTAATTTCCCAGAATTTTGTATCGCAGAATCTTGTGTCCAGAAACGTTGAGTACTGGATTGGAAAATGCGAAGACGGGTAAGATTTGGACTGATGTGTGGGGTGAGAGTTGGGTATTAAGATAGTGATGATGGGATTAAATGGGATTCGTTTACGGACTGAAGTAGTTTTGTGGGAAACGTGAGGGTCATTGGGATTTGTTTGTAGACTGTACGTGGGTAGGGGGGTATGGTGGTACATTGGGAACTTTTGGGGCCGACATGTGTCTGCTGGTGAAGGGCAGGGCAGTGGGAATATTTCGGAAGCTTGCAGGGGGGCAGTGGGGGGAGATCAGTCCGCCGGGATTATTTTGGTACTGACGCATGTCGGTCAGGAGAGCGCGGTGCAGTGTGATTAGTTTAGAGACACTCGCCGGGTTGTGAGGAGAGAGAGCAACAGTGGGATTAGTTTGTTGAATGACATAGATCTGAGGGGAGAGAGCAGAAGAACTGGATTAGTTTGGAGACCGATACAGTACACTGGGCAAACAGTGGGTTAATGTGATTAGTTCGGAGGTAGTCGCCAGGCTGTGAGGAGAGGGAGAAACAGTGTGACTCGTTTGCAGAATGATATAGATCTGCAGGAAAAGAGCTGGGCAGCGGGATTAGACGGTGGGAGAGTGGGGTTTGTTCGGGGACTCAAACAAATCAGAGGGGAGAGGGTGGGCTTGTTCGATTCGTAGGGGGACTGAAAGGGGACTGTGGCGGGGAAGCGGTTCGGTGGGATTAGTTTGGGGGATGCGGGGCTCTGGGGAGACATTGGGTCAGTGCAATTAGTTGGGGAACTAACACAGGATTGTGGGGAAACATTGGGACCGTGGTAGCTCTCTGGGTACTGGCACGGGGCGGTGGGGGAGAGCGGTGCAGTGGGATGAGTTTGGGGACTGACACAGGCTGTTAGGAGAGAGCGATTTCATGGAAATAGCTTGGGGACGGTCTCGGCTCGGGTTCTCTGCTGGAGCTGTTTTGTCTCTGTTGAAATTGTTTAAACCTCTTGGATAGGACTGTGGGCTGCCGTCTCGTGTACAAGGGGTCATTTGAAAGGTCCACCTGCAATCAGTGTGATCCGAACGCAGTCAGTAGGATTTATCCTTGCAATCGTGATCAGCGTTTCATCTGCGAAAAGCCGGCATCTTTGTTCCCGGATATTCCTGAAAAGATCCAGGATCTCTGTCAACAGCCAGTGGAGGCGACGTGAATGAAATGACTAACCCCATTCTCCCCTTCACCCTCACTCCCCGATCCTTTCAGATTCGCTGCCCACCCTCTCTACCCCTCCTTCCTACTCCAATTGTTCCGCTTATCGCAAACATATTTTCCCCAGCAGACACCGACAAGTTTCCCTCCCCTCCATCCCCTTCTTTCCCTCCATTCCCCCGTCCCGCTCTTTCTTCTCCCTCACCCTTTCTGACTATTACCTCCAAGTTCCTCCGCCCGCTTTCTTCTGCTCCCTCTGCCCATCTCTTTCACCTCTTTCCCCCTTTCTTACCCCTCTCTACACCACTCTCTTCTCTCTAAACCCTCCGTCTGCCTGTTCCCTCCCTTTCTTTCTCCATTCCACCCACACTCGCCTCAATCCTGGGCCGTCTGTGCCAGTGCGGCCGGTTTGAATCAAGTTCTACCCCTCTATTTCCGCATTCTCTCCTCGTCAACGATCACTCCTCTATCCTCTCAAACTCCCTCCTCACCTTCTGTGTCCCTTCCTCCTACCCCAGTCTCCAACTGCTGTCGCATCCCCATTTTCCTCACTACACACCGACAAATCTCTGTCCCCATTGATCCCTGCTTTGTGGCCATTTCCAACCCGTCCCGTTCTTCTCCACCCCCTATTGCCTCGTCCTTTCTCTGTCCGCTCTTTCTCCTCTCTCTCAGCCAACTGTCTCCCACTTTCGGCGACTTCTCTACCCCTCTCTCCACCTTCCCTCCCCGTTCTCTCTGGACCCTCCGTCCCCCTGATCTCGCTCTCTCTCTCTTCCTTCTTCCCACCCGCTCTCACCACAATCATGTGCCATCTGATTCTCGATCACCCAACCCTGGGTGAAAGTCTGTGCCTATTCCCTATGTCTGTGCCGCTCTTGGGTTTATGCACCTCTTTAAGTTTGCAACACTGATCCAGGGAATGAAGTCCCAAACTTCCCTCCCTCTCTACATAACCTCGATTTCCTGCAATATCCCCTTAGAACTCCCTATACTCTCTTCCCAGGTCAGTGGCTTTTATTTCCTAAAGCAGAAAGCCTCAGCGACGTCTTGTACCACAGCGAACTGATCTCCTGACTCCTGTGTTCAATATCCTGACTGCTGAAGGCCAGGTGACGAGTGGACTGTCGTATCGAATATTTGATTTTTTACCTGAAATTTCTACCATGTAACTATATAACAATTACAGCACGGAAACAGGCCATCTCGACCCTTCTAGTCCGTGCCGAACGCTTACTCTCACCTAATCCCACTGACCCGCACTCAGCCCATAACCCTCCATTCCTTTCCTGTCCATATACCTATCAAATTTTACTTTCAATGACAATACCGAAACTGCCTCTAACACTTCTACTGGAAGCTCGTTCCACACAGCTACCACAATCTGAGTAAAGAAATTCCCCCTCGTGTTACCCCTAAACATTTGCCCCCTAACTCTCAAATCATGACCTCTTGTTTGAATCCCCCTATTCTCAATGGGAAAAATCCGATCCACGTTAACTCTATCTATCCCCCTCATGACTATCTGATTTTTTACCTGAAATTTATACGTTCGGGGTGTACAATTAATGTAAATTGCAAACATTAATAAACACCGCAAAAATGTCGAGTGTGTGCTTGTGCATTCAGAGATGTGACGGTGCAGGGTGAGATGTTCCTGAATCGATGTGTGTGGGTGTTCAGGCTCCTGCGACTCCTCCCTGATGGTAGTAACGAGCAGAGAGCTTCTCCCGAGTGGGGAGAGTACTCAGTGATGGATGCCGCTTTCCCGAGGCATCGCCTCTTGACAATGTCCGCGATGGTGGGGAGGGGTGTGACCATCAGAGTGGCGGCTGAGGCTGGAACCCTCTGTAGCCCGTTACTATTCTGTGCGTTGCAGCATCCACACCAGGCGGCGATGCGGCTAGTCAGAAAGTTCCCCACCGAACATCCATAGAATTTTCCTCATCTTCACTGAGAGAGCACATCCCCTCGAACTCCTAAAGCTGTGATCACTTCTGAACCGAGACAGCTGTGGATGGTGTTGAACCCAAATGCAGAGTCAGGTCTGGAATTAATTCAGACTCAGACTCGAAGTGAACAAGACGGCACCAACCTAAACCAAAGACGACATCTCAAGCAGTCGTACTGGAGACGGGACTCTGACGGTTTAGCACTGGTTTTACATTCTAGTCTTCTCAGAATGACTGGGCAGAGGGAAGTTACACATAATATCTAAATCGCGAGTGTGTGATGGGACGAGGAAGAAGAAGTTTCACTCTATGCCTGTAACAGGGAGAGAGCGACGGGACACTGTGGGAGGAGGTTTAATCAGGGCGATGGGACAGTGTGGAGAAAGCTACACTCCGTCTCTGACCCCGGGAGTGTGTGATGTGATGTTGTGGAGGGAGCGTTGCTCAGTGTATGACTGTCGGAGTCATCTACTCATAAAATTCTGGCGTTAGGACAGATTTCAATGAGAAACAATTAGAAAGCAGCGCCACGCGGCTCTTTTATTTATTTATTTACTTATTTGTTTATTTATTTACTTATTTATTTGAACAGCAAGCAAGCGATGAAGCCGATTCATTAAGTAAGTGCAAGAAAATATGACAGGCAAAACAATTGATTGCTTTTTTCCAGTTAATCTATAGTTTGCTTCTTCACAGTTAGAGCAGTAGGGATGTCTGGCCAGAGAGTTGGATGCTCTCATTGCAGGACATGCGACGGAAGAGAGAATCCAATCACACCGACGATGTCACCTGTGAGATGTGCATACAGTTGGAGCTTCTCGCACTCTGCGAACACTAGGGGGCAGCACATACTCCCGTCTGGAGGCCGCGCCAGGTCGCTCCACGTTGCACAGCCACTTCACTTTCTCTCCAAGCGAGTAACCTCTCAGTTTACACCTGAACTGGAGTGGGTTGTTGTGCAGTCAGAAGTAATTTACTCTATTGGTATGTCACAACATTGCGGGCCGAAGTGTCTGTTCTGTTCGGTGATTTATATTCACTGCTCTGCAGGAGGGGTAAAAAGACAGAGTTAAACTCATCGAGTGGGCAGAGAAGGGGGTGGGATAGATCATGGGCTTTGACGATAGATTGTGAAACACGGAGAACAACCACTTCACAGACAGCATAGGCAGTGAGAGAGCCACACATCTGTCACTGTGACACCTACACAACCCTCTCCATGACACGGACACAGCCCCGACCGGACGCTAAGTGACTCCAAACCGTGACACCCTTACGCATCTCGCCGTGACGATCTGCGTAACAGCGTTGGAACTGGAACTGGATGAACTTGGGATCATTCGGGAAGCTGAGGGGGTGATCGGGAGGACATCTAGAGAGGTATTTACAGCCACGGTACAGGATACAGGAAACTGGGTGACAGACAGGAAGGTGAAAGGGGTTAAACTGCCAGAGCAAGTGCAGAGTCCCCTTGTGGCCACCGCGCTCAATGACAGGTAGACCACTTTAGATACTTCAGGATGGGAGGAGAGAGCTGCAAATGACCAAGCAGGGGAAAGTCTCACCTGCTAGGTCTCTGGCCATGACTATGACTTAGCGGGGAAGTGTGTGATATATGACGAGCTGTACCTATAGGGTTGTCTTTGTTAGGGGAAGGAAAAGAAGGTACTGTGGACGAGAACGAGATTTCTCGATGGTATGCGGTCGTTATTTTCACCAGTATAGCGGGAGGAAATGTGAGTCGTTTCTCCAAATTTCTGTATGTGCAGGTGTAGCCAAAATTGCAAAGAACATTCAGTTTTAAATGTGGTTGAGACGCACATAATATATAGAAACATAGAAACATAGAAAATAGGTGCAGGAGTAGGCCATTCGGCTCTTCGAGCCAGCACCGCCATTCAGTATGATCATGGCTGATTATCCAACTCAGAACCCTGTACCTGCTTTCTCTCCATACCCCCTGATCCCTTTTGCCAAAAGGGCCATATCTAACATCATCTTAAATATAGCCAATGAACCGGCCTCAACTGTTTCCTGTGGCAGGGAATTCCACAGATTCACCACTCTCTGTGTGAAGAAGTTTTTCCTCATCTCGGTCCTAAAAGGCTTACCCTTTATCCTTAATCTGTGACCCCTCGTTCTGGACTTCTCCATCATCGGAAACAATCTTCCTGCATCGAGCCTGCCCAAGCCCTTCAGAGTTTTATACGTTTCGATAAGATCCCCCCTCAATTTTCTACATTCCAGCGAGTATAAGCAAGTCTATCTTCATGTGAAAGTCCTGCCATCCCAGGAATCAATCTGATGAAGCTTCCCTGTACTCCCTCTATGGCAACAATGTCTTTCCTCAGATTAGGGGAGCAAAACTACACACAATATTCTAGGTGCGGTCTCACCAAGGCCTTGTACAACTGCAGAGGAACTTCCCTGCTCCTGTACTCAAATCCTTTTGCTATGAATGCCAACATACCATTTGCCTTTTTCACCGCCTGCTTTACCTGCATGCCCACCTTCAATGACTGGTGTACAATGACACCCATGTCTCGTTACACCTCCCTTTTTCCTAATCGGCCACCATTCAGATAATAATCTGTTTTCCTGTTCTTGCAACCAAAGTCGATAACCTCACATTTATCCAAATTAAATTGCACCTGCTATGAATTTGCCCACTCACCTAACCTGTCCAAGTCACCCTGCATCCTCCTAGCATCCTCCTCAAAGCTAACACCGCCGCCCAGCTTCGTGTCATCCGCAAACTTTCTTTTCACATATCTATAAAAGCTTTTACAGTCAGTTTTTATGTTCCCTGCCAGCTTTTTCTCATAATCTTTTTTCCCTTTGCTAATTAAGCCCTTTGTCCTCCTCTGCTGGTCACTGAATTTCTCCCAGTCCTCAGGTGTGCCGCTTTTTTTTGCTAATTTATATGTTTCTTCTTTGTACTTGATACTATCCCTAATTTCCCTTGTCAACCACAGGTGCACTACTTTCCCTGGATTATACTTTTGCCAAACTGGGATGAACAATTGTTGTAGTTCATCCATGCGATCTTTAAATGCTTGTCATTGCATATCCACCGTCAATCCTTTAAGCATCATTTGCCATTCTATCTTAACTAATTCACGTGTCATACCTTCAAAGTTACCCTTCTTTAAGTTCAGAACCTTTGTCTCTGAATTAACTATGTCACTCTCCATCTTAATGAAGAATTCCACCATATAATGGTCACTCTTACCCATGGGGCCTCGCACGACAAGAGCTAAGTATCCCTTGCTCATTGCTCAATACCCGATCTAGAATGGCCTGCTCTCTAGTTGGTTCCTCGACATGTTGGTTCAGAAAACCATCCCGCATACATTCCAATAAATCCTCTTCCTCAGCACACTTACCAATTTGGTTCACCCAATCTGTATGTAGATTGAAGTCACCCATTATAACTACTGGTCCTTTATTGCATACATTTCTAATTTCCTGTTTAATGCCATCCCCAACCTCATTACTACTGTTAGGTGGCCTGTACACTGTATATAAAATATAAAGATAGCAAGCATATGTAGGATAACAGTAAGTTCATTCACGTATTATACAAACACGCCGGTCACGCACACACACACACACACACACACATACATTTCTGCAGCTTGAGTTCCCTGGGCACTCCAAATGCTACCGTAATCTACAATTGTTCACAACAGAGATTGTCATCTGCCGAGTGAACACTGGTAGGGGGCAGCACAGACTCCTAGCTGGACATCGCGCCTCATCGCCGCAGGGCGGGCAGTAGCGTCAGCTCAACATTTCCGGTTTCGGTTGTATTAATTGTGATGAAGCGGGAAGTATTCAAAGTAGAGGGGCGGCTTTATTGGTCACATGAGATTAATTGACAAACTCAGAGAGAGAGGAGTTCATGTGCCTCTTTGACAGGGACTGCAGGGAGATGGTTGTTGTTCAGTCAGAAGTGCTTTAGTTCAGTTGACATATCAGAACATTGTCGGCCGAAGGGTCTGTTCTGTTCAGTGATTTACATTCATTGCACTGCAAGAGGGGTAACAAGACAGATTTAAATTCATCGAGTGTGCAGATAAGTGGGTGGGGTAGATCAAGAACTTTGACGATAGATTGTGAAATACAGAGAACAACCACTTCACAGACAGCATAGGCAGTGAGCAAGCCACACAGCTGTGACTGCGACACCTACACACCCCTCACCATGACATGGACACAGCCACGACCGGACGCTAAGCGACCCCATACCGTGACACCCACACGCATCCCGCGTGACACTCTGAGGAACAGAGTTGGAACTTGAACTGGATGAACTGGGGATCATTCGGGAAGCTGAGGGGTGACAGGGAAGACATATAGAAAGTTAGATACACCCACGGTGTAGGGTACAGGGAACAGGGTGACAGACAGGAAGGTGAAAGGGGTTAAACAGCCAGAACCAGTGGAGAGACCCCTTGTGGCCAACACGCTCAATAACAGGTAGACCACTTCGGATACTTCTGGATGGGAGGAGAGATGTGCAAATGACCAAGCAGGGGAAAGTCTCACCGGTCAGGTCTCTGGAACGGACTATGGTTCTGTGGTTCAGCAGGGAAGGGAGTGAAATCTGGCGAGCTGTATCGATAGGGTTCTCTTTGTTAGGGGAACGGAAAAGAGGTATTGTGGACGAGAACGAGATTCCTCGATGGCATGCGGTCGTTATCGTCACCAGTATATAGGTAGAAAAATTGAGCCGGTTCTCCAAACTTACGTACGTGCATGTGTGGACAAAATTAGAAATTACATTCAGTTTAAAACGTTGCTGAAGAGTTGGGGTTGAAGCGCACATAAAACGTACTAAATATAAAGACAACAAGCATATGTAGGATATCAATAATTACATTCACGCATTATGTACACACACACACACACACACGCACACACACACACACACACACACACACACACACACACACACACAGACACACACACACACACACACAGACACACACACACACACACACACACACACACACACACACACACACACAGACACACACACAGACACACACACAGAGTATTTATGGAAAGTAAAAATAAATATCAAAAATTATTTTGAACTCCATGGAGCATGTGGGGATCCTCCGATATCCAGGCAATCTTTTTCTTCTTTCATTTCTCTCTTTTTTTTAATTCTTTCTTTAGATAAGGGTTTAGGGGGGAGGGTTATGGGGAGGGGGAGGGTTAATATCATTTTCTTACTCTTTTATTACCGCATTTATTCTTTGTAATTTCTAAAATTTAATAAATAATTTTAAAAAAAGGCCCCTGGGTATTTTGAATGCCAGCGTAATCTACAATTGTTCGCAGCAGAGATTGCATTCTGCCGAGCGAACACTGGGGGGCAGCACAGACTCCTGCCTGGAGGCCGCGCTACATCGCCTCCACCTTGCTCAGCTCTTTCATTTCCTCTCTGATGAGCAACTCTCTCAATTTACACCTGAAATGGAATCGAACTAATATCCCAGCGGTAAGGTTTGCCATTAGAAGGGGAGAATTGTGGTACAAACTAGAGTTGCAGGGACATATAAATAAAAACGCCATTACAGTTAGTTGAGTGGTTGTTGGGACAGATGTTGTTAAGGCCTCTGAAAAAGTCAAGAAGCAAAAGGTTGAGCCTGCTGGGACTCATGTTCTGAGCTGCGTACGTTTCAATGCAGGAAGTAGTGTTTGAAGGGCAGATGCGCTCAGGTCAGGGGTCAACGCCTCTGAGACTGGCACGGCAGATATTAGTGAGACATGATTGCATTTGGGACAGTACCGTTTGCATAAGCTATGAACGAGACACACAACCCTCACTGCGACAAGATGTTCTTCAATGGGACACTGAAAGTGTTTCGGTGTCACTGCCACAACGCACATCTGACATGAGCACGCACCTCATCGTGACACTGACACACTGACAGGCTCTGCACCACAGCGGGATTTCACCACTCAACGATACCAACACAGAGTCAGAACCTGCACTGTAACTCGAGTACAGTCCTCCCCGTATGCATAACACCCTCCCTCTCGAAAACCGCTCCCGACTCCATCACCCTACTGCTACACTATTCCCAGTCACTTCTCCTGCACACTTCGCCTTCTCCATCATCGCGTACGTACCCATACGCCCCGCCCCGTCTCCGTGATTCACGCCACCCGCTAAGCGATCCCCATATACGTCGTTCCTCTACTCGCCTCCGACTCTGTGTCACAGGCAATTGTGCGGAGTATGAGGGAGAGATGATGGCTGGTGTTTCACATCCCCCCCGTCCCATGGATATCGATCACCAGGATCTGAACCTCTCCACAACTCTGCATGCACAGGCCGGTCACGTGTTCCACACCACTTGCATCAGTGTTTGCATTCTCACCACCCTTTCCCTGGCCTCCTCTCTCCTCCCCTTCATTCCTCTAACGGCAGCACACAATCCTCTCTCACACACACACACCATCTCCGAGAGACACACACAATTCAAGACCACTGGAAAGCCGAAATGCTATTTATTGGTGAGTGGGGAGAACGGAGAAGGGAGAGGGTTCCGTACTTTTGCTGACTCCGGTAGGGTGTGCTGCGATGGTGCGGGAGGTACTTCACATGTCTGACACCGGGAGTGTGATGGGATAATATTTAGGGAGCTTCGCTGGTTATCAGTCCCAGGAACAGCGTGTTTGGACGGTGTGGACGGAGCTTCACTCTGTGTGTGACCCCGGAATGTGTGTTGAAACAATATGGAGGGTGTTGCACTCTGTGCATGATCCCGGGGTTTGTGACGGATCATTGCGGAGGGAGCGTTACTCAGTGTATGTTTCCAGGAGTGTGTGATGGGATTGTATGGAGGGATTGTCGCTCTGTCTGTGACTCCTGGCCATGGGTCAGTGGATTTCGGCGTTTAAACAGACTCCGATCAGAGACAGTCAGCAAGAAAATGGCGCCTCACACGTTCTGCACCAACGACTGAATCTGAACACCCTTTCTGTGGCCCCACTCTCCTCCCCTTCCTTCCTCTTTTCACAGCACACCATCCCTTCTCTATGATTCTTTCTTTATAATATATTTTATCGAAGGAACGGCACAATATAGAATACATAATGGATTACATTTTCCTCCATTTTGCTTTTGTAACTTACCCCTAAACAAACCTCCCCTCACCCGCCCTCCCCGAACATACAATGACAGCTATTGTATTTAAAATACAACACTTCACAAATACAAGTACGGACATTTCACAGCCATACCCCCACACTACTTCAGGACGAAGTCCCACAAACATCTACAACATCTCAGATGATGCAGAATTGACTCATATTACAATTCATCAATCACCCTGTGAGGTAAACCATATGCGTGTTAAAAGGGAAGCAACTTCCCAAGTACAATCAAATGCCCTCAACTAGCAGGTAATTCATTATGACTCCCAAAATATGACAAGAAAGACCCTCATTTCGAATAGAACTTTCTCACTAACGCTCTCAGAGTAAATTTAATCTTTTCTAATTTCAGAAAAAAAACCATTAAGTCATCTAACCAAGCAGCAGCAGATGGGGGAGTGGCAGATTTCCAGACCAGCAAGATTCTCCTACGGGCCAAAAGCGATGTAAGTGAAATGATATCCGACTGGTTTGCATTTAAACCCAAAACATCATCTGCCACATCAAATACAGCTTTAAGCGAGCAAGGTCTCAGTGTCACCCCCAAAACCTTACTGATAATTTTAAAAACCAGTTCCCAATAGCCATCAAGCCGAGGGCAAGACCAAAATGCATGCACTAAACCAGCCGGAGAGAAGGAACACCTGTCACAGACAGCGTCTGACCCAGGATATATGTCAGCACGCCTGGCTTTACTTAAATGTACTGTGTAAAACTTTAAATTGTATGAGCCCGAGTCTAGCACATGATGACAAGGAATGAACCCTATTCTGTGCTTTTGCCCAATATCCCACAGCCAGATCCACACCAAGGTCATCCTCCCAGCTAGTCGTAGTTTTATTTAGATCTTGAACACCCGAATACATCAGCTGAGAGTGTAGTACAGTGATCAGCCATTTATTATTAAAGCTAAGAGTGAGTTTGTCCCGCAACATAGCAGGTGGTAGATCAGGAAAAGAGGGATATTCATCCTTGACAAAGTGGAGAATCTTCAGGTATTGAAAAAAAATGATTATGCGGAAGGCCATATTTACTGCACAGGTTATCAAAACTATTAAATATGTTATCAGTGCACAAATCCTTAATGCGCATAAGACCGATCAAACCCCATTGTCTAAAAACTGAATCGAGGGTGGAGGGAAGAAATAGATGGTTTCGATGAATGGGACACAGAACTGAACTGATGTGAACTTATAATGCCAGCCAAATTGATTAAATTTTTTAAGGGTGGAGAGCACGACAGGGTTAGATGTGAATTGAGAGGATTTCAATGGCAATGTTCTGTGACACCTCTCCTAACACCTTGAAATAATGTAGTTGACTTAAGTGCAATAGAAAGAGGCTCAACAGTAATTGCAAAAACGATTCTATGTTTCGTAAGTGGGTTGGTGAGCAGCTCGACGTCCTGGTCCATTTATGTACCAAAGAAATCGGTGTGTATGGGAAGGTGTTACTGCAAAGTGAGGTCAGGGATTTTGCTATTAAATTAATAGGCAGGACCACCACCCGACCCAGTGTGTCCATACATAGGAAGGCGATACAGTTTAGCACGTGGCTCAAGCTACGGTGCCGGTGGGAGGGTTTCAATATTCATTGTGTTTATTCCAAGGAAGGTGAGATGTCAACAGAAGAGATGGAAGACGGTTTACACATAAACTGGAGGGGGACAGATATCCTAGAGGGAAGGTTTGTTAGTACTGTGCATGAAAGGTTTTGGCAGAATAGTTTTTCTCGAGGTGCAGGGGGATGGGATTCAGAGTTCGAGAGCAGATAGCGGAGTCGATATGAAGACAGATGTTGTTCAGACCTCAGAAAAAGTCAGGAATCGAAAGGTTGTGCATCAAGCGACTGGTCCCCTAAGCTCCGTATATTTCAATGCAGGAAGCTTCTAAAAAAGGCAGTTGAGCTCAGGGAATGAATCAACACAATGGATTATGATATTGTAGCCGTTATTGAGAATAGGGTGCAAGAGGGACAAGCAGGACAGCACGATATTTCGGGTTTCCCTATTTTCAGACGTCAGAAAGCGGAAGAATTACAGGAGGAGGGGTGACATTACAGGGCTGAGCAAATGCCGCCGCAAAACACAGTCAGAACAGACAAGAGAACTTGTCTAAGTGAGACTTTATGGGTGGAAACATAGAAACAGAAAACTTACAGCAGAATACAGGCCCTTCGGCCCACAGAGTTGCGCCCAACATGTCCCGACCTTAGAAGTTTCTAGGGTTACACATAGCCCTCTATTTTTCTGAGTTCCATGTACCAGTACAAAAGTCTGTTTAAAGAGCCTATTGCATCCGCCTCCACCACCGTTGCCGGGAGCCCATTGCACACACACGCATCACTCTCTGCGTATAACACTCACCCCTGACACCTTCTGTGTCCCTAGACCCCAGCACCTTAAACCTGTGTGTTCTTGTGGCAACCATTTCATCCTGTGAAAAAGCTTCTGGCTATCCACACTATCAATGTCTCTCATCATCTTATACACCTCCATCAGGTGACCTCTGATCATCTGTCGCTCCAAGGAGAAAAGGCCGAGTTCCCTCAGTCTGTTTTCATAAGACATGTTCCCCAGTCCAGGAAAATTCCTATATAATTCCTATAGTGAGGCGACCAGAACTGAGCACAGTCCTCCAAGTGGGGTCTGACCAGGGTCCCATGAGTCTGCAACATTACCTCTCGGCTACTAAACTCAATTCGACGGTTTACGATGGCCAATACACCGTGTGCCCTCTTAAGCACAGAGTCAACCTGCGCAGCTGCTTTGTGTTTCCTATGTACTCGGTCCCCAAAATCCCTCTGATCCTCCACACTGCCATTAGTCTTGCCATTAATATTATATTCTGCCATCATATTTGACCTACCAAAATGAAACACTTCACACTTGTTTGGGTGGAACTCTATCTGCTGGTTCTCAGCCCAGGTTTGCATTCTGTCAATGTCCCGGTGTAAATTCTGACAGCCCGCAACTCTATCCACATCTGCAACCTTTGTGTCATCAGCAATTTTAATAACCCATTCCTTCACTTCCTCACCCAGGTCATTTCTAAAAATCAGGAAGAGTGAATATCCCAGAACAGATCCCTGAGGCACACCACTGATCTCCGACTTCCATGCGGAATATGACCCGTCTACAGCCACGATGGAAGACCACTTCTATGGGCAAGCCAGTTCTGGATCTACAAAGTAAGTCCTCTTGGATCCCATCCTCCTTACTTTCTCAATAAGCCTTGCATGGGGTACTTTAACAAATGCCTGGCTGAAATCCACACACACTACATCTACTGGTCTTCCTTCATCAATGGGAATAAGGAAATGAGAAATAAGAAATGTATCGCCATGTATACCAATGAACAGTCTGCTGGATTAGGAGGAACAGATCTGCAGAGAGATTGTTAGAACCATAGAACCATAGAACATAACAGCAGAGAAGCAGGCCCTCCGGCCCTTCCTGGCTGTGCCGAAAACACTGTTCTGCCTGGTCCCACTAACTTGCATCTGGACCATATCCCTCCATACACCTCTCATCCATGTACCTGTCCAAGTTTTTCGTAAATGTTCAAAGTGAGTCCGCATTTGCCAATTCATCTGGCAGCTCATTCCACAATCCCACCACTCTGTGTGTGAGGAAGCCCCCCAAAGTTCACTTTAAACTTTCCCCACTTCACCCTTAACCCATGTCCTCTGGATTTATTTCTCCCCTCGCCTCGGTGCAATAAGCCTGCTTGAATTCACTCTATCTCCACCCATCATAATTTTATATACCTCTAACAAATCTCCTCTCATTCTTCTACGCTCCAGGGAATAAAGTCCTAACCTATTCAACCTTTCTCTGTAACTCAGTTTCTCAAGTCCCGGCAACATCCTTGTAAACATTTTCTGCACTCTTTCAACATTATTAATATCCTTCCTGTGATTAGGTGACCAAAACTTCACACAATACTCCAAATTCGATCTCACCAATGCCTTATACAATCTCCACATAACATTCCAACTCTTATGCTCAATACTTTGATTTATGAAGGCCAAAGTACCAAAACCTCTCTTTACGAACCTGTCTACCTATGAAGCCACTGTTACGGAATTTTGTATCTGTATTCCCAGATCTCTCTGTTCTACCTTGATTTGTCCTTCCAAAGTGCAATACCTCACACTTGTCTGTATTAAGCTCCACCTGCCATTTTCAGCCCATTTATCGATCTGGCCGAAATCTCTTTGCAAGCTTTCGATACTTTTCCCACTGTCCACCATTTCTCCAATCTTTTCATCATCAGCAAATTTGTTGATCCAATTTACGACATTATCATCCAGATCATTGATATTGATGACAAACAGCAATAGATCCAGCAGTGATCCCTGTGGCACACCACTAGTCACAGGCCTCCACTCAGAGAAGCAATCCTCCACTACCACTCTCTGGTTTCTCCCACTGAGACAATGTCAAATCCCATTTACCACCTCATCATATATACCTAGCGACTGAATCTTCTTAACTTATCTCCCATGCGGGACATTGTCAAAGGCTTTTCTGAAGTCTATGTAGACAACATCCGCAGCCTCCCCTTCATCCACTTTCCTGGTAACCTCCTCGAAAATCTCTAATAGATTTATTAAAAATGACTTATCACAAACAAAGCCGCTGCGACTCTGCCTAATAATTCCCTGTCTATCCAAAGGCTTGTAGATGCTATCTCTTAGTACTCCTTCCAATAATTTACCTACACAGACGTCAGACTTACCGGCCTATAATTTCCCGGATTACTTTTAGAGCCTTTTTAAACAACGGAACAACATGAGCTTTTCTCCAATCCTCCGGCACCTCACCCGTGGATACCGACATTTTAAATATATCTGCACCAGTCTCCTTCAAGGTCCGAGGGAGTACCCTGTCGGGTCCTGCGGATTTATCTACTCTGATTTGCCTCAAGATAGCTAGCACCCTCTCCTCTTCAACCTTTATAAGTTCCATGACCTCACTACTTGTTTCTCTTATTTCCATTGATTCCATGCCAGTTTCCTTATTAAAGAGACGGAAAAAAAATTACATTTAAAATCTTCCCCATTTATGTTGATTCCATACGTAGCGGACCACTATGATTTTTTAGAGGACCAAATTTATCCTATACTATCCTTTTGCTTTTAATATACCTGCAGATGCTCTTTGGATTTTCCTTCACCTTGATTACCAAATCAACCTCCTGTCATCTTTTAGCCCCCTTGATTTCTTTCTTAAAGATTATTTTGCAGTTTTGCACTCGTCAAACACCGTATTTGCTCATTGTTTCCTATACTTGACTTATATTTCTCACTTCTTCTTTATCAGAGTTCCAATATCCCTCGAGAACCAGGGTTCATTATTCGTATTCACTTTGCCTTTATTCCTAACAGGAACACACAAGCTGAAAATTTCTACTTTGAAGGGCTTCCACTTACCAATCACAGTTTTGCCTGAGATGAATTTGCCCCAAAGCACGATTTTACATTCTTATTTCTTCTAATGTAGCCTTTTTCCAGTTTAGAACTTCAACCCGAGGACCAGATCTACCTTGTACATGATCAAGTTCAAACTAAAGGTGTTATGATCACTTTAAACAAAGTGCCCCCCGTACACAATTTCGTCACAAGTCCTAACTTGTTTCCTAATAAGAGATCTAATACAGCATTCTCTTTGGTTGTTACCCCTACATAATGATTTCGAAGACTTTCCAGAACACATTTTACAAATTCTAACCCCTTTGGACCTTTAACAGCATGGGAGCCCCAGTCAATATGTGGAAAATTAAAATCCCCTACTATCACGAATTAATGTTTCCTGCATTGGTCTGCTATCTTTCTGCGGATTTGCTCCTCTAGTTCTCGCTGACTATTGGGTGGTCTATAATACAACCTATTTAATGTGGTCATACCATTTCTGTTTCTCAGCTCCACCCATATGGCCTCGGTAGACAAAACCTCTAATCTGTCCTGCCTGAGCACTGCAGTGGCATTTTACCTGACTAGCAATGCCAACGCCCCGTTCATTTCTCTTCCTCTATCACATCTGAAACACTGAAACATTAGACCTCCAGTCCTCCCCCTCCTGTAGTCAAGCTTCAGTAATGGCTATAATGTCGTAATTCCATATGTCAATCCACGCCCTCAGTTCGTCAGCCTTCCCCAGAACACTCCTAGCATTGAAATAGACACACCTCAGAAGATTTTTATCAGCACACATAACCCTTCTATTCGTGACTTTGCAAGAACTGTTAACAACATTTATTTTCACCCCAGCTCCACTATCTGCTCTGGCACATTGTCTCCCATCCCCCTGCAAATCTGGTTTTAAGCCCTCCCCAAAATCACTAACAACCATCCCTGCAATAATATTGGTCCCCTTGTAGTTTAGGTGTAACCCGCCTCTCCTGCACAGGTCCCACCTGTCCCAGAAGATTAATAGCAAAATGATAGTGAGGGATAAAATTGGTTCCTTCGAGAATCAGAGTGGGCAGCTATGTGTGGAGCCAAAAGCGATAGGGGAGATTTTGATCAATTTCTTTCCATCGGTGCTCACTAAGGAGCAGGATATTGAATTGTGAAAGGTACGGGAAACAAGTAGGGTAGTAATGGAAACGATGACGATTAAAGAAGAGGAAGTACAAAAGCGTTTAAAGAATATAAAAGAGGATAATTCTCCCTGTCCTGACAGCATTTTCCCTAGGACCTTGAGGGAAGTTGGTGTAGAAATAGCAGGGTCTCTGACAGAAATATTTCAAATTTCATTAGAAACGGGGATGGTGCCGGAGGATTGTTGAATTGCTCATGTGGTTCCATTGTCTAAAAAGGGTACTAACAGTAAACCGAGCAATTATCGGCCTGTAAGTTTGACGTTAGTGGTGAGTGAATTAATAGAAAGTATTCTCAGAGATAGAATATATAATTATCTGGATAGACAGGGTCTGATTAGGAACAGTCAACATGGATTTGTGCGTGGAAGGACATGTTTGTCAAATCTTTTTGAAATTTCTGAAGAGGTTGCTAGGAATGTTGACGAGGGTAAAGCAGTGGATGTTGTCCATATGGACTTCAGTAAGGCCTTTGACAAGGTTCTACACGGAAGGTTAGTTAGGAAGGTTCAATCGCTAGGTATTAATATTGAAGTAGTAAAATGGATACAACAGTGGCTGATGGGAGATGCCAGAGAGTAGTGGTGGATAACGGTTTGTCAGGTTGGAGGCCGGTGATTACTGGTGTGCCTCAGGGATCTGAATTGGGTCCGATGATGTTCGTCATATATATTAATGATCTGGATGATGGGGTGATAAATTGGATTAGTAAGTATGCAGATTATACTAAGATAGGTGGCGTTGTGCATAATGAAGTAGGTTTTCAAAGCATGCAGAGAGATTTACGCCAGTTATAAGAGTGGGCTGAAAGATAGCGGATGGAATTTAATGTTGATAAGTGTGAGGTGCTACATTTTGGTAGGGATAGTCAAAATAGGACATACATGTTAAATTGTAGGGCATTGACGAATGCAGTAGAACATTGTGACTAGGAATAATGGTGCATTGTACCCTGCATGGGGAATCTCATTTGGATAGCATGGTGAAGAAAGCTATTGGTATACTGGCCTTTATAAAATCAGAGCATTGTGTATAGGATTTAGGATGCATTGTTAAAATTGTACAAGCCATTGGTGAGGCCAAATTCGGAGTATTGTGTCGAGCTCTGGTCACCGAATTATAGGTAAGATATCAACAAATTAGGGAGAGTACAGAGGAGATTTACTAGAGTGTTACCAGAGTTTCAGCACCTAAGTTACAGAGAAAGGTTGAACAAGTTAGGTCCTTATACTTTGGCGCGTAGAAGGTTGAGGGGGGACTTGATAGAGATATTTAAAGTTATGAAGCGGATAGATAGAGTTGACGTGTATAGGCGTTTTCCATTAAGAGTAGGGGAGATTCAAACAAGAAGACATGAGTTGAGTGTTAAGGTGCAAATGTTTAGTGCGGGAAATGAGGGGGGACTTCTTTATCCAGAGAGTGGTAGCTGTGTGGAACGAGCGTCCAGTAGAAGTGGTAGAGGCAGGTTCGATTTTGTCATTAAAAATGCATAGGTATATGGACAGGAAAGAAATGGAGGGTTATGGACTGAGTGCAGGTAGGTGGGACTATGTGAGAGTATGCGTTCGGCACCGACTAGAAGGGCCGAGATGGCCTGTGTCCGTGCTGTAATTATGATATGGTTATACGGTTATTTCAAGAGCTCCCAATGATCCTGTAATTTGAAAGCCTGCCCCGACTCCATTTCCTCAGCCACATGTCATCCTCCAGAGCATCCTACTCTTACTCTCACTGGCACGTGACGTAGGTATCAATCCTGTGATTACCACCCTACAGAAACTGCTTTTAACTTCCTACAAAGCTGTCTATACTCACGCATCAGGACCTCTTCACTCTTTCTTCCTTTATCATTGGTACCGACGTGTACCATGACATCTGTCTGATTAACGTCCCACTTCAAAATCTGTGCACGCGATCGGAGACATCCCTGTCCATGGAACCCGGAAGGCAACAAACCATCCAGGTGTCACTGTCACCACCACAGTACCTCCTGTCTGTACCTCTAACTACCGAGTCCCCTATCACTACCGCTCACCTCGTCTTCCACCCTCCATTCTGCACTGCAGAACCAGACTCAGTGACAAACATTTGGCTGCCGCAGCTTGTTCCAGGTAAGTCATCGATCCGAACAGTATCCAAATCGGTATACTTGTTGAGGACAATGGCCACAGGGTAAACCTGCGCGGGCTGCCCTTTTCTCTTCCCTCGCCTGACGGTAACCCAGGTAACTGCGCGCTGCTCTTTTGGCGTAACAACCTACGTGAAACTACTATCTATAAACTCCTCATTCTCCCGAATGATCCGGAGGTCATCCAGCTCCAGCTCCAGTTCCGTAAAGCAGTTTGTTAGGAGCTGCAATTGGATGCACTTCCCCCAGGGACACCGGATATCTCCCTAATTTTCCACATCCTGGAAGAGGAATATTCCAACATCCTGCCCGGCACTCTCTCTACTCCAAGCGGAAAAAAATAAACAAACAAAAAAACACAACTACCGGAAAATGTTCTCACCTCTGGCTGTTCATGCCGAAGCCTGTTGAGCCAATGCCTTGTCACTCTCCCCCTTCTCATTCCATTGACCGCTCTCAACGCTGCCTGCTGTATATGGCGGTCTTTTTTAAACCTTTGGTGGTCTAAGTCACGCGCCTGCGCAGTGTAGTCTCACTTCCCCGGCACTGAAAGACAACCTTGCTCTCCGAGATGCCTTTACTTTTTCACTCTCAGCCTCTTGCTTCTGTTTAAAAACGATGTTGGGCTTCATTGCTTGAGGGATTGAATTTAAATGCGGGGTGTTTATGCTGCATCTGCACAGGGTAGTGATGAGGCCACACCTGGAGTACTGCATGCAGTTCCTGTCTCCTTACATGAGAAAGCATGTGCTGATTTTGAAGGCGGTGCAGAGGAGTTTCACCGCGTTAATTGCAGGGATGAGGGGGTTAGACTATGAGGAGAGATTGAATCTCCTGCGACTCTATTCACTGGAATTCAGAATATGAGAGGAGATCGTATAGAAGCAGATAAAATATGAAAGGTGATAGATAAGATAGAGGCAGGGGAAGTTTTCTCTAATAGTAAAAATGACTTGGATGAGGAAGGGGAGGGATGGGTTAGCTGGTTTGCTGTTGACACAAAGGATGGGGGAGTTGAGGATAGTGTGGAGGGCTGTCAGAGGTTACAGTGGGACATTGACAAGATGCAAAATGGGGCTGAGAACTGGCAGACGGCGTTCAACACAAATAAGTCTGAAATGATTCATTTTGGCAGGTCAAATATGATGGCATAATACAGTATTAATGGTAAGACTCTTGGCAATGTGGAGGATCAGAGTGATCTTGGGATGTGAGCCAAAGAACGTTCAAAACACTGCGCAGGTTGACGCAGTAGTTAAGAAGGCATATGTTGTAGTGGTCTTCATCAATGGTGGAATTGAATTTAGGAGCAGAGAGGTAATCTTGCAGCTATAGAGGACCCTGGTCAGATCCCACTTGGAGTATCGTGCTCAGTTTAGGTCCTCTCACTACAAGATGGATTTGGAAGCCATAGAAAGATTTAGAAGGATGTAGCCTGAATTGAGGAGCATGTCTTATAAGGATAGTTTGAGTGAATTCGGCCTCCTTGTTGCGACGGAGGATGAGTGGTGACCTGATGGAGGTGTATAAGATGTTGCGAGGCGTTTATTCTGTGGATAGTAGACAATAGACAATAGACAATAGGTGCAGAAGTAGACCATTCGGCCCTTCGAGCCTGCACCAACATTTTGAGATCATGGCTGATCAATTACTATCAATACCCAGTTCCTACCTTGTCCCCATATCCCTTGATTCCCCTATCCATAAGATACCTATCTAGCTCCTTCTTGAAAGCATCCAGAGAATTGGCCTCCACTACCTTCCGAGGCAGTGCATTCCAGTCCCCCACAACTCTCTGGGAGAAGAAGTTTTTCCTTAACTCTGTCCTAAATGACCTACCCCTTATTCTCAAACCATGCCCTCTGGTACTGTACTCTCCCAGCATCTGGAACACATTTCCTGCCTCTATCTTGACCAATCCCTTAATAATCTTATATTTTTCAATCAGATCACAGAGGCTTTTTTTCCCAGGGCTGAAATGGTTGCCACAAGAGGACACAGGTTTATGTTGCTGGGGTGTAGGTACATAGGAGATGTCAGAGGTAAGATTTTTTACTCAGAGAGTGATGTGGGTGTGGAATGGGCTGCCGGCAAATCTGGTGGAGGCGGATACAATAAGGTCTTCTAAGAGACTTTTGGATAGGTGCTTAGAAAAATAGAGGGCGATAGGTAAGCTTAGTAATTTCTCGGGTTCGGACATGTTCGACACATCCTTATGGGCCGAAGGGCCTATATTGAGCTGTAGGGGTTTTTAATGTTTTATGTGATGAAACATAGATGAAACCTTAATTACGGGACACTGCCAAAAATCTTACCATTAACACATCACTCCAATTTCTCATCCAGTTCATTGTTAATAGTGCAAGCAACTTTCCTGCCTCGATCTTATCTCTCACGTTTCATGATTTATCTGTTTCTGTACGAACACCTCTCCTATTCTGAATTCCAGCGTGTAGAGCCACAGGAGACTCAATCTCTCCTCATAGTCTAACTCCCTCATCTCTGCAATTAACCTGGTGAAACTCCTCTGAAACGCCTTCAAAACCAGTACCAGTAACTGTAACTGATCTCGGGAATATGTGATGGGACGGTGTGGAGGGAGATTCACTCTGTGTCTGACCTCGGGAGTGTGTGATCGGACGGCGTGGAGGGAGTTTCACTCTGTGTCTGAACCCGGGAGTGTGTGAAGGCACGATGTGGGGAGAACGTCACTCAATGTCTAACAGCGGGTTCTGTGATGAGGGTTGTTCAGTCTATACCTCTCCACTGGAGAGTTTGAAGCGTCGGTGTGCAAGGAGCTTTACTCTGCATCTGATTCTCTGGATTTGAGGTGGGAGAGTGTGGAGTGAGGTTCACTGTATGTCTGATCTCGGGAATGTGTGATGGGATGCTGAGGAGGGAGATTCCCACTGTGTCTGACGCCGGGATGATGCAATAAATGGCTTTGTTGCCCAGTTTGGAGTTGATACGACGTTTGGCAGAGGGACAGGTCGTGTCGAAGAAACAGACAGGATGCAGTAGGACTTAGTCCGATTTGGTGAATGGGGAAAAGTGGCAAATGAAATACAACTTTGCAAAATTCATGGTCATGCATTTCGGTAGTAGGCTATTGGTGCGGACTATTTCATTAACGGGGTGAAAATCCAAGAATATGAGATGCAGAAGGACTTAAAGATCCTTACCAAAACATTCTGAAGGTTAACTTGCTAGTTGAGTCGCCAGTGAGGAAGGCAAATGTGAGCATTTATTTCAAGCGGTCTAAATTGCAAGAGCAAGGTTATGATGGTGGGGCTTTATAAGGCACTGGTGAGGTCTCAACTTGAGCGTTGTGAGCAGTGTTGGTACGTTCATCTTAGAAAAAGAAATGCGGGCATTGGAGAAGGTCCAGAGGAGGGTTACCAGTATATTTCTAGGAATGAAAGTGTTATCATGCGAATAACGTTTGATGGCTCTGGATTTGTACTTGCGGGAATGCAGAAGGATGGGGGGAGATCTCATTGAAACCTTTGGAATGTTGAAAGGCATAGACAGATTATATATGGAAAGAGCAAACACGAGGAAATCTGCAGATGCTGGAAACTCAAACAACAACAACACACACAAAATGCTGGTAGAACACAGCAGGCCAGGCAGCATCAATAGGGAGAAGCGCTGTCGACGTTTCCGACCAAGATCCTTCGTCAGGACTAACGGAAAGGAAAGATAGTAAGAGATTTGAATGTAGAGGGAGGAGGGGGAAATGCGAAATGATAGGAGTAGACCGGAGGGGGTGGGATGAAGTTAAGAGCTGGAAAGGTGATTGGCAAAAGTGATACAGAGCTGGAAAAGGGAAATGATCACGGGACGGGAGGCCTCGGGGGAAAGAACGGAGGGGGAGGGGGAGCACCAGAGGGAGATGGAGAACAGGCAAACAACTAAATATGTTAGGGATGGGGTAAGAAGGGGAGGAGGGGCAGTAACGGAAGTTAGAGAAGTCAATGTTCATGCCATCAGGTTGGAGGCTACCCATCCGGTATATAAGGTGTTGTTCCTCCAACCTGAGTTATTTATATATTGGCGAGACCCGACGCAGACTGGGAGACGGTTTCGTGGAACACCTACGCTCGGTCCGCCAGTAAAAGCAGGATCTCCCAGTGGCCACACATTTTAATTCCACGTCCCATTCCCATTCTGATATGTCTATCCATGGCCTCCCCTATTGTCAAAATGAATCCAAACTCAGGTGTCCCATCGCACACTCCCGGGGTCCGACACAGAGTGAAACCCCCTCTACACGGTCTCATCACACACACACTTGGTCAGACAGTGGGTGAAACTCCCTCTGCATCGGCACATCACACAGCTCCTGCTTCAGGCACAAGTGAATCTCCGTACATCGTCACATCACACAATCACCTTTGTGACTCAGAGTGAAACTCCCGACACACCGTCTAATCAAACATTCCGCAAACAGACCCAGAGTAAAGCGCCCTCTAGAGTTCCGGGATTCAGTCACAGAGTGAAGATCCCTCCATACTTTCCCAACACAAACTGCCGAACGCAGGCATAGAGTGAAGTTCGCTCCACACTCTCCCACCACCCACTCCCGGGGTCAGACACAGAGTGAGTTTCTCCCTACAACGTTCCTTCACACACTCCGGGATCAGAAATAGAGTTAAGCTTCCTTCGCATCGGAAAAACAGACTCTCCAGGGGTCGGACACAAAGTGTAGTTCCCTACACACTATCACACTCACACACACCCGGGGTCAGACACAGGGAGACGGTCCCTCCACACCGGCCCATCACAAACACACGGGGCCAGACACAGAGTGAAACTCACTGACACACCGTCCTATAACACACTCCCCGTGTCAGGGAGTGAACGAGGCTCCCTCCAAACCGTTCTATTACAGATTCCCGGGGTCAGACGCAGAATGAATCTTCCTCCACACTCTCCCATCACACATTCCCGGGATCAGACACAAAATGAAGCTCCCTTCACACCGTCCCGTCACACACACCTTCGGTTAGACACAGAGAGATTCACAATGCACACAGTCCCATCGCACTCTCCCGGGGTCAGACACAGAGTGAAGCTCCCTCTGCACCGTCCCTTTACACACGACCGGTGCCAGACATAATGAAAAGCTCTCTTAACCCCGTCCTAATACATAACACCGTGGGCAGACGCGGAGACACTCTCCCTCCACACCGTCGCTTCACAAACAACCAGGGTCAGACAGAGAGTGAAGCTCCTTCTACATAGTTCAATCACGGACTCACGGTTTCAGTCACAGAGAGAAGGTTCCTACACACCGTCCAATCACTTACTCCCGGTATCAAACATAGAGTGATGCTCCCTCCACACCGTCCCATAGAACACTCCCATGTTCAGAGAGTGAGCGTATCTACCCTCACAGCGTCCCATCACACACTCCCGGGGTCAGACACAGAGTGAATCTCCCTCTACACCGTCCCATCACATACTCCCGGGGTCAGACACAGAGTGAATCTCACTCCACACCGTCCCATCACACAACCCAGGGTCAGACACAGAGTGAATCTCCCTCCTCAGCGTCCCTTCACACACTCCCGGGGTCAGACACAGAGTGAATCTCACTCCACACCGTCCCCTCACTAAACTAGAATGTTTGGGTGGTGGGAACCGAACTGAAGGATTGGGGAAGAGCAGGTTAGCTCACAAATAGAGAAGGCTTGCAGACCGTGTGAGTGGGAGGTTAGGCAGATGATAGAGTAGGGTTGCGCTTAAACCGGAGGCTTGAGATGTGTCTATGTTAACGCAAGATGTGTTCTGAACAAAGCGGATGAGCTTAGAGCGTTGATCACTACTTGGAGATATGAGGTGGTGACCATTACAGAGACATGGATGGCTTAGGGACAGGAATGGTTACTTCAAGTTCCAGGTTTTAGATGCTTCAGAAAAGAAAGAGATGGAGGCAAATGCGGTGGCGGCGTAGCACTGTTGATCTTTGATAGCGTCACCGCTGAAGGAATGGTGGACGCCATGGAGGGATTCTCTATGGAGTCTCTCTGAGTGGAGGTTAGGAACAGGAAGGGGTCGATCACTTTACTTGGTGTTTTTTATAGGCCGCCTAATAGTAACAGGAATATCGATAATGCAGATACGGAATCAGATCCTGGAAAGTTGTAATAATAACGGAGGTGTCGTGATGGGAGTTTTTAAATTCCAAAATATCAATTGTAACCTCCCTAGAGCAAGTGGTTTAGATGGGGTAGAGTTTGTTAGGTGTCTTCAGAAAGGTTTCTTGACAGATAGGCCTACAACAGGAGAGGCTGTACTTGATTTGGTTTTGGATAATGTACCTGGTCAGGTGTCAGATCTCTCAGTTGGACAACATTTTGAAGATAGTGATCATAATTCTATCTCCTTTACAACAGCATTGGTGAGAGCTAGGAACAGACAATTTAGAGAAGCGTTTAATTGGAGTAAGGCGAATTATGATTTTATCAGGCAGGACACTGGAGGCTTAAGTTGGAACCAGATGTTCTCAGGAAAACGTCCGTAAGAAATGTGGCAAATATTCAGGGGATAATTGTGTAGAGTTCTGTATAGGCACGTTCCACTGAGACAGGGAGGTTATGGTTGGATAGAAGAAGCTTGGTGTAAAAAGGTAGTAATAAATCCAGTCATGAAGAAAAGTTTACAAAAGGTTCAGAGAGCTGGGTAATTTTAGAGATCTAGATGATTATAAGGCTACTATGAAGGAGCTTAGAAGGAAATTAGGAGAGCAGAACGGGATATGAGAAGGCCTCATCGGGCAGAATTAAGGAAACCAGCAACGCATTTTACAGCTTTGTGAAGAGCAAGAGGATAAGACGTGAAAGAATAGGATCTATCAAGTGTGACAGTGGGAAAGTGTAATGGGCCCGGAGGAAATAGCAGAGGTACTTCATGAACACTTCACTTCAGTATTCACTGTGGAAAGAGGGACTTAGTGATTGAAGTGATGGTTTGCAGCAGACTGAAAAGCTTAAGCATGGAGATATTAATAGAGAGAATATTCTGGAGCTTTTGGAAAGCATCAAGTTGGATTAGACGCCAGGACCGGACGAAATGTAACCCAGGCTACGCTGGGAGGCGAGGGAGGAGATTGCTGAGCCTCTGCCGATGATCTTCGCATCATAAATAGGGACGAGAGTATTTCCGGAGGATTGGAGTGTTGCGGATGTTGTTCCTTCATTCAAGAAAGGGAGTACAGATAGCCCAGGAAATTATAGACCACTGAGTCTTACCTCACTGGTTGGTAAGTTGATGGAGAAGATCCTGAGCGGCGGGATTTATGAACATTTTGAGAGGTATAATATGATTAGGAGTAGTTATCATGGCCTTGTCAAGGTTAGGTCGTGCCTTACGTGCCTGATTGAATTTTTTGAGGATGTGACTAAACACATTGATGATGGAAGAGTAGTAGATGCAGTCTATATAGATATCAGCAAGGAATTTGATAACGTACCCCATGCAAGGCTTGCTGAGAAAGTGAGGAATCATAGCATCCAAGTGGACATTGCTCTGTGGATCCAGAACTGGATTGCCCACAAAAGACAAACAGTGGTTGTAGACGGGTCATATCCTGCATGGAGTTCGGTCTCCAATGGAGTGCTCAGTGATCTGTTCTGGGACCCTTAATCTTCGTAATTTTTTATAAATGACCTGGATGAGTATGCGGAGAGATGGATTAGCAAATTTGCTCATGTCACTGAGGTTGGAGGTGTTGTGGATAGTGTGGTGGGTTGTCAGAGATTACAGCGGGACATTAATAGGATGAAAAAATTGGATTAGAAGTGGCAGATGGAGTTTAACCCAGATCAGTGTGAAGTGGCTCACTTTGGTAGGTCAAATATGATGTCAGAATGTGGTATTATTGTTAAGACTCTTGGCAGTGTGGAGGATCAGAGGGATCTTCGAGTCCGAGACCATCGGACACTTAAAGCTGACCCGCATGTCGACTTTGTGGTTGAGAAGTGTTATGGTGTACTGGCCTTCACCAATCGTGGAATTGAATTTAGGAGACGAGAGGTAATGTTGCAGCAATATAGGACCCTGGCCAGAACCCGCTTGTGGTACTCTGCTCAGTTGTGGTCGCTTCACTACAGGAAGAAAGTGGAAGCCACAGAAAGGATGCAGAGGAGATTTGGATTTTGCCTGCATTGGGGAGCATGCCTTGTGAGAATAGGTTGAGTGAACTCGGTCTTTTCTCCTTGAAGCGAAGTAGAATGAGAGGTGACCTGATAGAGGTGTACAAAATAATGAGAAGCATTGATCGTGTGGATCGTCAGAGGCTGTTTCCCAGGGCTGAAATGGTTGCCATAAGAGGACACAGGTTTAAGATGCTGGGGAATAAGTGCAGAGGTGATGTCAGGGGAAATTTCCTTTACTCAGAGAGTGGTAAGTGCGTGGAATGGGGTGCAGGCAACAGTGGTGGAGGCAGATAGGGTAGGGTGGTTTAAGAGGCTTTTAGATAGGTACACGGAGCTTAGTAAAACAGAGGTCTATCGGTAAGCCTAGTAATTTCTGAGGTAGGTACATGTTCGGAATAACTTTGTGGGCTGAAGGGCCTGTATTGTGCTGTAAGGTTTCTATGTTTCTATGTTTCCAGTTAGCTTAATCTCTGTGGTTGGGAGTGTTTTGGAGTCTATTAATACATTTGTGGTTGCGAGGCACTTGATGCCTAACGCTAAAATTAGTCAAAGTCAGCTGGCTTCTGTCAGGGGAAATTATGCCGACAAACCTGTTAGAGTTCTTTGAGGAAGTAACCAGCAGGTCGGACAAAGGACAGGCAGCGGATGTCATTTATTGGATTTCTAGAACGCATTTGGGAAAGTGCCATGAATGAGGTTGCTCCGCAAGATATAATCCCATGGTGTTACCGGAAAGACACAGGCAAGGATAGAGGAATGTCTGACCGGCAGGAGTCCGCGAGTGGGAATAAAATGGGCCTTCTCCGGTTGGCTGCCAGTGACGAGTGGGAATAAATTGGGTCTTCTCCGTTTGGCTGCCAGTGACGAGTGGGAATAAAATGGGCTTCTCCGGTTGGCTGCCAGTGACGAGTGGTGTTACTCAGGGGGGCTGTGTTGAGACCGCTACTTCTCACATTGTTTTTCAATGCTGAGTGGAACAGATGGCTTTGTAGCAGAGTTTGCAGATGAAACGGACGTAAGCGCAGGGGCTCTATGCATTAACAACATCATAGAACAAAGTTCCTATCTAAGAGACTATTAAAAGACCCCATTGAATCCGGCTCGAACTCCATCACTGGAAGTGCATTCTCGCTCTGTGGCAACCCACACTCTCTGTGTGAGAAGCATTTCTCTGTAAACCCCTTGTACCACCATCCAAGCACCTTAAAACTACAGAACATAGAACATACAGCAGTACAGCACAGTACAGGCCCTTCGGCCCACAATGTTGTGCAGAAGTTTAAACCCCGCCCACCATATAACCACCCAACATAAATTCCTCCTTATACCAGTCTAGTAGTCTCTTGAATTTCATTAATGTATCTGCCTCCACTACTGCCTCAGGCAGTGCATTCCACGCACAAACTACTCTCTTATTAAAAAAACTTGCTGTAATATTCCCCTTGAACTTCCCACCACTTACCTTAAAGCTATGTCATCTTCTATTGTGCAGTTGTGCCCTGGGGCTGGCTGTCCTCTCTATCTTTTCGTCTTAATATCTTGTACACCTTATCATGTCTCCTCTCACCCTCTTTCTCTCCAAAGAGTAAAGCCCTAGCTCCCTTAATCGCTGATCATAATCCATACTCTCCAAACAAAGCAGCATCGTGGTAAATCTCCTCTGTACCCTTTCCAATGCTTCCATATCCTTCCCATAGTGAGGCGACCAGAACTGGACACAGTACTCCACTTGTGGCCTAACCAGAGTTTTATAGAGCTGCATCAATACCTCGCGACCCTTAACCTCCACCACTCAAATTATGAAAACTAACACCCCTTAAGCTTCCTTAACTAACATATCTATCTGTGATAGGAAGACCTGTGGGGTAGGGTAGTTAAGAAAATTATGACCCCACCCCTCGACAAATCTGTACGTTTCATTGACAAACAAACTGAAACAACGGGAAGGTGTGAAGGGAGATTCACTCTGTGTCTGACCCCGCGAGTACGTGTTGTGATGGTGGGGAGGAAGCTTTTTTCTGTTTCTGACACCCGGAGTGTGTGATTCGGCGGATCGGAAGGAGCTTCACTCTGTTTATGATGAAAGATTGGAGTGACTGAGCCTGTATACACTAGAATTTAGAAGGATGAGAGGGGATCTGATAGAAACAAATGATTATCAAGGGATTGGACACGCTGGAGGCAGGAAAAGTGTTCCCGATGTTGTCGGAGTCTGGAACCAGACGACACCGTTTAGGAATTAGGGGTGGTCCATTTAGAACGGATTTCAGGGGGGAAAAAAACTTTTTCATCCAGAGAGTTGTGGATCTGAACTCTGCCTCAGGTAGCAGTGGATGCCAATTCTCTAGATGCTTTCAAGAAAGACATAGATAGACCCCTTAAAGATAGTGGAGTCAAGGGATAAGGGGAGAAGGCAGGATCGGCGTACTGATCGTGGATGATCAACCATGATCACATTGAATGGCGGTGCAGGCTCGAAGAGCTGAGTGGCCTAATCATGCACCTGCTGTCTATTATCTATTGTTTCTGACCACGGGAGTGTCTGATGCGACGGTGGTGAGGGAGATTCACTCTGTGTCTGACCCCGGGAGTGTGTGATGGGACGGTGTGGAGGGAGATTCACTCTGTGTCTGACCCCGGGAGTGTCTGATGTGACGGTGTGGAGGGAGATTCACTCTGTGTCTGACCCCGGGAGTGTCTGATGTGACGGTGTGGAGGGAGATTCACTCTGTGTCTGACCCCGGGAGTGTGTGATGGGACGGTGTGGAGGGAGATTCACTCTGAGTCTCACCCCGGGAGTGTGCGATGGGACGGTGGTGAGGGAGATTCACTCTGTGTCTGACCCCGGGAGTGTGAGATGGGACGGTGTGGAGGGAGATTCACTCGGTGTCTGACACCAGGAGTGTGTGATGGGACAGGTTGGAGGGAGATTCACTCTGTGTCTGACCCCGGGAGTGTGTGATGGGACGGTGGTGAGGGAGATTCACGCTTAGTCTCACCCCGGGAGGGTGTGATCCCGTGGGGTGGAGAGCGGGATGTGAGGGAGGGTGCTGTGGGAGGAGAGACGAGATAATCGAAGGAGCGGGAATGGCGGTAGGTGGGAGATTTGGAGAGAGGCCCGTTGTCCAGGGTCAAATGTTTTTCTGATCTCTCACCCATCCACCATCGCCGGAAAGGTGGAAGGGCCGGGACCGAAAATGTAGGGAACTCCCTGGTCAGGGTGCAATAGGTGGGTTGGTCGGGTCATCTCTAGGTCACTGCGAAGGTGGGGTGGGGGTGATGGTGTTGGGCAGATGGGTGAGAGAGTAAGTTAAGGTAATGGACGCGCCACTGGACTCTGTTCACCTCTCTCAGAGGGAGGCTCATTCACCTCGGTGGGTGTGCTGGGGCTTTGGCCTGGGACAGTGGTGTCCCGCGAACAGAGGGTTTGAAGCCCTGGGGATGGTCAGGTGCGGGGAAAAATAGCGAAACGAACGAGTGGTGCAAATCTCCAGGACAATAGAGGCTCTGTATGAGTGACAAAAAATCCTCCGACATTCCCTCCTTCCTCATTCCTGCCATCCTTCTCTATTTCTCTCCTTCCTTTCCATTCTCCTCTCTCCCCCTCCGATCCCTCTCTCCCTCCATCGTCTAAATTCCTTCTCCCTCATCCCTCCCTTTCCTGCACTCACTTCCTAACTATATTGATCTCCCTCTCCTCCCTATCCTCCCCTCCGCTACCTCTCATTCCCTCACTCCCTCTCTTCACGCCGCTTGCTCACCGTCTCCCTTCTCCCTCTTCCTCCCAATCTCGCCGTATCAATTTCTCCCCTTTCTTCCTCCCTCCTTTCCCCGTCTCTATCGCTGTCAGTTCCATCTTTCCCCACACTCCCCACTCTCTCCCTGTCACCCGGTTCTTTCTCTCCACTAACCACCCAATTTCCCCTCTCTCTCCTTATCACACCCCATGTTTCTCCCCACTTTCACTACTCTACCCGCCACTATAATCACTTTCTCTTAAGCCCCCATCCTCTCTCCTCCCCGCAATCCTCCGCCTGTTCTCGGTTCCTCTCTTTACCAGCTGCTCATCTGGTGTTTGTTGGTGTTGCTCGGACACGCTTGTCAACACGGGCTTCCTCTGACAACGGCTGCTTCCCCTTTTGAGCAAAGAGACGCAGAGAATCCTCGTCAGGATGGACGACAGCGAGACTTACATGAATGTGAAGTTCACAAAAACGGATTCACCGTCTCCTTCCGGAGGTGAGTGAGGCAGAAAGTCTCGGGGAGGAGAATCGCTCTCTGTCTGACCCCAGCAGTGAGTGATGGGACGGTGTGGAGGGAGATTCACTCTGTTTCTGACCCCGGGAGTGTGTGATGGGACAGTGTGGAGGGAGATTCACTCTGTGTCTGACCCCGGGAGTGTGTGATAGAACAGTGTGGAGGGAGATTCACTCTGTGTCTGACCCCGGCAGTGTGTGATAGGAAGGTGTGGAGGGAGAGTCTCTGTGTCTGACCCCGGGAGTGCGTGATTGGAGGGTGTGGAGGGAGCTTCACTCTGTGCCCGACCCCGGGACTGTGTGACGGGACGGTGTGGAGGGAGATTCACTCTGTGTCTGACCCCGGGAGTCTGTGCTGGAACGGTGTGGAGGGAGATTCACTCTGTGTCTGACCAAGGGAGAGTGTGATGGAACGGTGTGGAGGGAGATTCACTCTGTGTCTGACCAGGGAGTGTGTGATAGAACGGTGTGGAGGAAGTTTCACTCTGTGTCTGACCCCGGGAGTGTGTGATAGAACGGTGTGGAGGGAGATTCACTCCGTTTCTGACTCCGGCAGTGTGTGATGGGACAGTGTGGAGGGAGAGTCACTCTGTGTCTGACCCCGGCAGTGTGTGATGGGACAGTGTGGAGGGAGATTCACCCTGTGTCTGTCCCCCGGGGTGTGTGATGGGACGGTGTGGACGGAGATTCACTCTGTGTCTGACCTCGGGAGTGTGTGATAGAACGGTGTGGATCGAGTCTCACTCTGTTTCTGACCTTCGCTGCTCTGTCCCCAGCTGAACCTGATGTATCGTACGCGGAACTTAATGTCAAGACGCTTTCGGCTCCCCGGGTCCGGATAGATGGAGGTCAGTTTCATCTTTGTTGCCCTGACTGTGTTTAGCTGATATACTCAATCCTGTTGAGAGATCTCAGGAAAAACTTACAGTTGACCCTACTGATTCCCTGTTTGAGCATCAGCCGTAGTGATCGCGTGGGAGAGGCGATTGGGGGTGGGTTGTTGGTGAAATTTGAGAGCGCGGTATAAAGCCTTAACCACTCTCTCCCTTTTTAAATCCAACTCTCTTTTCCCTCTTTCCCCTTCGCTCCACTCTCTTAACACCTCCACCCTCTCTTTCCCTCCTCTCTCTCCTAGATTTCCCTATTGTCTCCCACTGTCCCCTTCTCTTAGCCATCTCTCATTGCCATCTCTCTCTCCCGTCTCTAACACTCTCTGTCTCCCCCGGCACTCTTTCCGGCCCTCTCTGCTCTCTCTCTTCCTTCCCTGTCCGCTGCTCCCGGACTTCGCACTTCTTTCGGCCCCGAATTTTTCCACTTATCAACCCTCGAGCCTTCTGCTCCTGTCCATCCACGCCTCTCTTCCTACCCCCGACGGTCTCTCCCCTCGCTCTTCTCTCTCCCTCTCAAATTATCTTCTTCTGTCTTCCCCATCCCTCTCCCACTTTTCTCCTCCCCTTACTCTCCCTTCTCTACACCATTTTTCGCCTTCTCTCAAACCTCTACCTATCGTCTCACTGTTCCAGATTCTCTGCTCCTCTCTCTTCGCCTCTTTCACCCCTTTCTCCCTCTCCATTATTTCTCTCGCATCTTCCCGACCATCGCCATTATCGCTGTCTCACCTTCTCTGTCCATCGCTCTACTTTTCTTCCTTCCTGTGTGTCACCTCTCTCCCCCCCTCCCTCACACCCTCTCGTTGTCTCATCCCCTTTCACCCCTTCACTTATCCCACACTCTCTTCTCTCGCCCAACTCCCTCCCCCATTACCCCTCTCACTGTTCATTATCTGCCTGTCCGACTCGTTCTCTCTCTCCTAGAAGGTCTGAACACCACCTACTCAGAGCTGAATTTTCGGAAAGAAGAAACCCGCATCGATAAGGCCGAAGATCCTTCCATTTCCTCCGGACACAGCAGGCTGTCAATCACTGCACAAACAGGTCAGAGTTCACAGTGATTACGTCATTATGAATGGGTCACGTGCCAAGTGTCCCAGTTTCTAATGCATCTGCATCAACCACTTCCTCTGTCAGCTCGTTCCATTGACTGACAACAATCTGGGTAACAAAAGGTTGTCACTCGGCTCCCCAGTGAAATCCCTGTCAGTGATGTATACAAATGATCTCTATGAAATTGTAGATGGCTGGGTTAGAAACTTAGAAACATAGAAAAGATACATCCAAACACAGGCTCTTCGGTCCAGAAAGCTGTGCCGAACATGCCCCTACCTAAGAGCTAGCTAGGCTGTACCCATAGCCCTCTATTTTTCTAAGTTCCATGTAGCAATCCAGGAGTCTCTTAAAATACCCTATCGCTTCCGCCTCCACCACCGCTGTTGGCAGCCCATTCATAGAAACATAGGAACATAGGCGCAGGAGTAGGCCATTCGGCCCTTAGAGCCTGCACCGCCATTCAGTACGATTATGACTGATCATCCAACTCAGAACCCTGTACCTGCTTTCTCTCCATACCCCCGATCCGTTTAGTCACAAGGGCCATATCTAACTTCCTCTTAAATATAGCCAATGAACCGGCCTCAACTGTTTCCTGTGGCAGAGAATTCCAGATTTTGCACACTTTGTGTGAATACGTTTTTCCTCATCTCGGTTCTAAATGGCTTCCTCTTTATTCTTAAACTGTGACCACTCGTTCTGGACTCCCCCATCATCGGAAACAATCTTCCTGCATCTAGCCTGTCCAATCCCTTTAGAATTTTATACGTTTCAGTAAGATCCCCCCTCAATCTTCTAATTTCCAGTGAGTATAAATCTAGTCAATCCAGTCTTTCTTCATATGAAAGTCCTGCCATCCCAGGAATCAATCTGGTGAACCTTGTTTGTACTCCCTCTATGGCAAAAATGTCTTTCCTCGTATTAGGGGACCAACACTGCACATAATACTCTTGGTGCGGTCTCACCAAGGCCTTGTACAACTGCAGTAGAACCTCCCTGCTCCTGTACTCAATTCCTTTTGCTATGAATGCCAAAATACCATTTGCCTTTTTCACCGCCTGCTGTACCTGCATCCCACCTTCAATGACTGGTGTACAATGACACCCAGGTCCCGTTGCACCTCCCCTTTTCCTAATCGGAAAACATTCCGATAATAATCTGTTTTCCTGTTCTTGCAACCAAAGTGGATAACCTCACATTTATCCTCGTTAAATTGCACCTGCCATGAATTTACCCACTCACCTAACCTTCCAAGTCACCCTGCATCCTCTTAGCATCTTCCTCACAGCTAACACCGGCGCCCAGCTTCGTGTCATCCGCAAACGTGGAGATGCTGCATTTAATTGCCTCGTCTAAATCATTAATATATATTGTAAACAACAGGGGTCCTAGCACTGAGCCTTGTGGTACCCCACTAGTCACTGCCTGCCATTCTGAAAACGTCCCATTTACTCCCACCTTTTGCTTCCTGTTTGCCAACCAATTCGCTATCCACATCAATACCATGCCCCCAATACCGTGTGCTTAAAGTTTGCACACTAATCTCCCGTGTGGGATCTTGTCAAAAGCCTTTTGAAAATCTAAATATACCACATCCACTAGCTCTCCCGTATCCACTCTACGAGTTACATCTTCAAAAAAATTCTATAAGATTCGTCAGACATGATTTTACTTTCACAAGTCCATACAGTCTTTGTCCGATGATTTCACCGCTTTCTAAATGTGGTGTTATCACATCTTTGATAACCGTCTGTAGCATTTTCCCCACCACCGATGTCAGACTAACCGGTCTATAATTCCCCAGTTTTTATCTCCCCACTATTTTGAAAAGTGAGGTTACATTAGCCACCCTCCAATCCTCAGGAACTAATCCAGAATCGAAGGAGTTTTGAAAAATTATCACTAATGCATCCACTATTTATGGGCTACTTCCTTAAGCACACTGGGATTCAGACCATCTGGCCCTGAAGATTTAGCTGCCTTTAAACCCATCAATTTACCTAACACCACTTCCCTACTAACATGTATTTCCCTCAGTTCCTCCATCTTACTAGACCCTCGGCCCCCTACTATTTCCGGAAGATTATTTATGTCCTCCTTAGTGAAGACAAAACCAAAGTAGTTATTCAGTTGGTCTTCCATGTCCTTGTTCCCCATGATCAATTCACCTGTTTCTGACTGTAAGGGTCCTACATTTGCCTTGACCAATCTTTTTCTTATCACATTTATATGAACGCTTTTACAGTCTGTTTTTATTTTCCCTGCCAGTTTTCTTTTCCCCATTCCTAATTAAGCCATTAGTCCTCCGCTGCTGGTCGCTGAATTTCTCCCAGTCCTCAGGCGTGCCGCTTTTTATGGCTAATTTGTCTGTTTCTTCCTCGGACTTGATACTATCCCTAATTTCCCTTGTCAGTCACGTGTGCACTACCTTCCCTGGTTTATTCTTTTGCCAAACTGCGATGAACAATTGTTGTAGTTCATTCATGCGATCTTTAAATGTTTTCCATTGCATATCGACCGTCAACCCTTTAAGTATCATTTGCCAGTCTATCTTAGCTAATTCAGGTCTCATACCTTCAAAGTTACCCTTCTTTAAATTCAGTACCTTTGTTTCTGAATTAACTAAGTCAATCTGCATCTTAATGAAGAATTCCACCATATTATGGTTACTCTTACCCAAGGGGCCTCGCACGGCAATACTGCTAACTAACCCTTCCTCATTGCTCAATACCCAATCTAGAATGGCCTGCTTACTAGTTGGTTCCACGACATGTTGGTTCAGAAAACCATCCCGCATACATTCCAGGAAATCCTTTTCCTCAGCACCCTTACCAATTTGGTTCACCCAATTTATATGTAGATTCAAGTCACCCATTAAAACTACTTTTCGTTTATTGCACCGATTTCTAATTTCCTGTATAATGCCATCCCCAGCCTCACTGCTACTGTTAGGTGGCCTATACACAACTCCCACCAGCGTTTTCTGTCTCTTAGTATTATGCAGCTCTAGCCATATCGATTCCACATCCTCCAGGCTAATGTCCTTTTCTATTGCGATAATCTCCTCTCTCACCAGCAACGCTACCCCACCTCCTTTTCTTTCCTCTCTAACCCTCCTGAATATTGAATATCCCTGGATGTTGAACTCCCATCCTTGGTCACCCAGGAGCCATGTCTCTGTGATCCCAACGATATCATATTCATTAGTAAGTATCTGCACCTTCAATTCATCCACCTTATTACGAATGTTCCTCGCATTGACACACAAAGCCTTCAGACTTGTTTTTACAACACTCTTAGCCCTTATACAATTATCTTGAAAAGTTGCCCTTTTTGCTTTTTGGCCTGGATTTGCCTGCCTGCTACTTTTACTTTCCACCTTACTAATTTTTGCTTCTACCCTCATTTTACACCCCTCTGTCTATCTGCACTTGTTCCCATCCCCCTGCCACAATAGTTTAAATCCTCCTGAACAGCAGTAGCAAAGACTCCCCCTAGGACATTGCTTCCAGTCCAGCCCAGGTGCAGACCGTCCTCTTTATACCAGTCCTACTTCCCCCGAAACTGATTCCAATGCCCCAGAAATTTGAATCCATCCCGCCTGCTCCATTTTTCAAGCCACGTATTCTTCTGAAATATCCTCCATTTCTACTCTGACTAGCACGTGGCACTGGTAGTAATCCAGAGATTATTACCTTTGTGGTCCTACTTTTTAGTTTATCTTCTAACTCCCTAAATTCACCTTGTAGGACCTCATCCCGTTTTTTACCTATATCGTTAGTACCTATGTGTACCACGACCGCTGGCTGTTCACCCTCCCATTCCAGAATGTCCTGCAGCCGCTCAGAGATATCCTTGACCCTTGCACCAGGGATTCAACATACCATCCTGGAGTCTCGTTTGCTGCCGCAGAAACGCCTATCTATTCCCCTTACAATCGAATCCCCTATCACTATATCTTTCCCACTCCTTTTCCTTCCCTCCTGTGCCGCAGAGCCACCCATGGTGCAATGAACTCGGCTGCTGCTGCCTTCCCCTGAGGAGACATTTCCCCAACAGTATCCAAAACAGTATATCCGTTTAGGAGGCAGATGACGTCAGGGGACTCCTGCACTACCTGCCTACTGCTACGCTGTCTAGTGGCAACCCATTCCCTTTCTGCCTGTGTAGCCTTTACCTGCGGTGTGGCCAACTCACTGAACGTGCTATTCACGACTTTCTCAGCATCGCGGATGCTACAGTATAAATCAAATCGCAGCTCCAGACGCTCAGTGCGGTCTGCCAGAAGCTGCAATTGGACACACTTCCTGCACACATAGTCGACAGGGACACTGGGCACCTAATTTCCCACATGCTGCGGGATGAACAATCCACGGGGCTCATTTCAGCTGTCATGACCTACCCAATACTTTGCCTCAACTTTTGATACTTTCTCCTTTTAAAGGAACTTAGCCGGCCTTACCTCACTTGGAGTGAAGCTCGTCCTCATCCTCTGCGCGCCGAAGCCTTCCTACTCTGTCTCCGTCTACTCCTTCGCTCGCTCCGTCTAACTGTTCTCTTTAAATACTCCCGCTGCCTCACGGTCCGACTTAGACGCGCTTGCGCAGTCGTGCCCCCGTTAAACTGCCGAAGAAAAATTCCGCACTCAACACTCGCTACGTAAAAAAAAAAAATTCTGCCCTCTATACTTTCTTCCAAGCAACTTAAAACCATGCCCTCTCGTGTTAGCCCTTACAGCCATGGGGAAAAGCCTCTGACTATCCGCACGATCAATTCTTCTCATCATCTTGTACACCTCTATCAGGTCACTTCTCATCCTCCGTCGCTCCAAAGAGAAAAGGCCGAGTTCATTCAACCTATTCTCATAAGGCTTGCTCCTCAATCCAGACAACATCCTTGTAAATCTCCTCTGCACCCATCCTGTGGATTCCCCGTCTTTCCTATCGTGAAGGGACCAGAACTCAGCACAGTATTCCAAGTAGCGTCTGACCAGGGCCCTATATAGCTGTAACATTACCTCTGCTCTTAAATGTATATAAATGATCCGGATGAAACTGCAGTCAGTTGGGTTTGTAGGTTTGATATGGCGACAGGTGGCGCTGTGGAGAACAAAGAAGACCGGCAAAGAATTCAGTGTAAGGTAGATCAGTTACAGATATGGTCTGGAGACCGGGCAGAGCGAGTTTAACCCGGATAAACATAGGTCAAATGAAAGAAATGACACGCTGTCAAAGCCAAGACCCTAAACAGTGTTGAAACATAGAAACATAGAGAACTTATTCGAGCCCTTCAGCCCACAACGATGTGCCGAACATGTCCTTAATTTAGATGGGCTGAGGATCTTAGGGTCCACTGTCATAGCTCCCTGAACGTGGATGCACAGTTTGATGGGATGGGTAAGAAGTCCTGTGGCATTCTTCCCTTTATTAGTCAGGGCATTGAGTACAAATGTCAGAAAGTTATGTTGCAACTTTATAAAAATCACTGGTTAGGCTGAATCAGGCGTATTGTATACAGTTCTGGTCACCCCATTATCGGAGGATGTCAGGGCGTTGGGGACTCTGTTTAACAGGACTCTGCCGGGATTCGATGGCATTTCAGAAATGCCGATTGAGAGAGGGAGGGTTTGATCGTGGTGGAAGGAGAGAGCGCGGATGGTAGGTGGAAGGGAGACCCAGTGGGGTCACGGCTGAATTCACACACACTCTGAATGGTCTTTCTACAGGTCCGCATAAACAGGAGCCGAAAGAGAACATCGGAAATAGACCGTACCGGAAGATCTGCCTACTCTGCCTAGTTACATCTGTCCTCGTCGCGATAGTGGCCGGGCTGTCGATCCATGGTGAGTCGATCGGGCTCCTGGCGGAGTCAGACGGAAACAAACAGAGTGGAAAGAAACGTGAGCGTTAAACACCATAGTGACACAGACACGCCCCTCAATGTGACACTGACATACTGTTCACCGTGACACCAACAAGTACCTCATCGAGCCACCGACTCGCCCCTCACGGTGAAACTGACACTACCCTCACGTTGACAGGGACACAAGTCCCACCATGACACAATTACGCCAACAGCGTGACACCGAGTCGCACCTCACCGTGACGCCGAATTTCACCTCGCCTTGACACCGGGTCTTCCAGCACCGTGACACCGGCAGCCCCTTCACTGAAACATCGATACTCACAAATCCGTGGCATCGACACGACCCAACACGTGAGACTGACACACCTCACAGTGAAGCATATGCGGCCGTCACCGTGAATCCGACACGCCCCATAATGTGACAACGACATTCCATTCACCCTGACACCGACACTCGGTTCAATGTGACACTGACATCCCCCTCACTGTAACACCGACACAATCCTCACCGTGACCCCGACGATCCCCTACCCGTGACACCGACACTCGGTTCAACGTGACACTGACATCCCCCTCACTGTAACACCGACAGGATCCTCACCGTGACCCCGACGATCCCCTACCCGTGACATCGACACTCGGTTCAATGTGACACTGACATCCCCCTCACTGTAACACCGACACGGTCCTCATCGTGACACGGACGCGCACTTCACCGGGACGCCAGGGCACACGCCTCACCGTGACCCCGCCGACCCCCTACCCGTGACACCGACACAGCCCGCACTGTGACATCACAATGGGATGAGTGAGGATTTGGGTAGTGTAGACTGGGAAACAAGACAATATGGTGGGACGGTTGAGGAACAGTAGTGGACTTGCAAATAATTTTTTACGATGTTGAACAAAACTATAAATTGCAGAGACAATGGATGAGGGGTGGGGAGAGCCAGCCTTGCGTAACGAAGGAAATAAAATAAGGGATCAAACTAAAAGCTCGTGCATATTAATTCACCAAGAGTTGTGGGAAACTGTAAGACTGGGCAAACTTTATAAAGCAGCAAAAAAAAAAAACACTAATGAGTAACAAAAACATGGAAGCTAGATCATGAAAACAAACTAGCTAAAAATTATTTTTTCTGGTAATTATCTAAGCAGAAAGGAATGGCCAAAGTGAATGTAGGTCCCCTGGCGGAAGAAAAGGGGGGAATTGATATTGGGAAATGAGGAAATGCCAAAGGCTTTGAATGAATATTTTGTGTCGTCTTCACGGCGGAGTGCGCGCCTAACATTCCAACGAGAGATGTCATGGATAGGATGAAAGGTCAGGGCCTCAATACAATAGCTGAGCAAACATGTAGGCCCGAAAATAGACAAGTCCATGGTCCGGATGGAATGCATCCCAGGGTGCTGTAGGAAATGTCAGAAGTTACAGTTGAGGCTTTGTTGTTAATTGATCAAAATTCTCTGGGCTTTGGGCAGGGTCCAGCGGATTGGAAGATGCCGAATGTCATGCCAGTGCTCAAAAAAGGATGTAGGCAAAAGGCATTTAACTCTAGGCCGGTTAGTTTAACATCTGTATTTGGGAAAATGCAGATGGCTATCGTTGAAGAATTAATAGCGAGGCATCTGGAAAGAAATGGATCCATGAAGCAGACGGAAGATGGATTCTTGAAAGGCAGATCCTTGTTGGCAAACACCTTTGAGCATTTAACGAGCGCAGTGAGCAGAGGGGAAGGGATGGACGTTATTTACTTTGATTTCCAGAAAGCGTTCGATACGGTGCCGCATAACAGACATCCGTAGGATACGGAGATGGCGGTCATGTATAGGCATGGATAGAGGTTCAGTTAATTGAAGGTAAGCGCGAATTGTGATACACGGGTGTTACTCTGGTTGGCAATCAGTGGTGAGTTGTGTGCGGCAGGAGCCGGTTTCACGAAATACATTAACGATCTGGAAGAGGGGATCGAGTGTAGTGTATCTAAATTTGCTGATGATACTAAACTAAGAGGGAAAGGGAATTGTGCAGCAGGCTATCAAGAAGGCAAATGTGACGCCAACAATACCCTGATCGTGGCAACGACAGGATAATCAGCGTGACAGCGACACGTCGCTCACCGTGAAGCCGACAACACCTCAGTATGACACCAACACGCTACTCAACGTAACACTGACACGCCATTCACTGTGACACCAACACGCCATTCACTGTGACACCGACTCGCCACTCGCTGTGACAGCGATACATGACACATTATTACTCTCAGTATCACAGATTCGAGACTCTCTGATCACCTACGACAGAGACCTGCACAAATTTTGGGAACAATATCAGGAGATGAACCGGACCCAGTGGCAATATCGACTTCAGGTAAATGAGTTGAACACAACCCTTGAATCCAGCAAAACCGAGAATTCCCGCCTGGCTCTCTCCCGGAGCACCTGTCTTAAGAATAACTCCGTCCTCAACAACAACCTCTCCAAACTGGAAAGCAAATTGTTCGTCCTCGAAAATGAAAACTCCGTCCTGAACACCCGTCTCTCCGATCTGAATCAAGCACAAAACGATCTCCATCAAAAGATCAGTGACCTCGAAATTAAGTTCAGGACTCTGACCAAAGAGAAGGCTCAAATCTGTCAATTGCTGACCAGCAGAAAAGGTGAGTTAACACACCAAACTCAAGCCCACCATCTCCTGCTACTCATCACATTGCAGAGTGATAGGAAGCTATAATCTGTGTCTGACCCCGGGAGTGTATGATGGGACGGTGTGGAGGGAGATTCACTCTGTGTTTCACCCAGGGAGTGTGTGAAAGGTTGGTGTGGAGGGAAACTCAGTCTGTGTCTCACCACGGGAGAGCGTGATGGGACGGTGTAGAGGGAGCGACACCTAATGTCTCAAACCGGATGTGCGTGATGGTACGCGGAGGAGATAACTTGAATGAGGCTGTGACGGATTGGGCGATGAGATGGCGCATCGGGGGCTTAACTCAGAGTTTGACATAGTGTCGATGTGACAGCACGGGCGAAGTGAGCGTCGCTCTGTGATTGACTCCCAGTATGAGTAACCCGAGATTGTAAAGTGAACTTCTCAGAATGTTTGATCATCGGAGTTTGCAATGAAATGGTGGGGAGGGATATTCACTCTGTCTCTCACGGTGGGAGTTGTAATTGGGCGTTGTGGAGGGAGATTCACTCTGTGTCTGACCACGGATGTGTATGATAGGACGGTGTGGTGGAAGATTTATTCTGTGTCTGACCCGGGAGTGTGTGATGGGACGGTGTGGACGGAGATTCACTCTGAGTCTGACAAGGGGAATTTGTGATCGGACGGTGTGGAGGGAGCTTCACTCTGTCTGACTCCGGAACTATGTGATGAGACGGTGCGGAGGGATCCTCTTTCTGTGTCTGACCTGGGAGTGTGTCAAGGAATCGGTGAGGTGTGGGTTTCATTCTGTACTTGACCAGGTGTGTGTGATGGGACGGTGAGCAGGTATCCTGTTTCTGTGTTTGACAGACAGCGGATGTAATGGACGATACGCAGGGAGATTCACTGTTCCTTCTTCCTAATTTCCAGAGCAAGAGTGTTCCCAGGACTGGAACAGAAATGAAGTCGGCTGTTATTTTATATCCACGTTTAACCTTCCCTACAATGAAGCGAGGCAGTATTGTTCGAACTCTGATTCTAAACTTCTTGAAATAAATTCAGCAGAAGAAATGGTAAGTGTCAGATCGACGGAAGGTTTATCCACACCAGAGTGAAGTTTCCTCCACACCGTCCCATCACACACTTCCGGAGTCAGACACAGAGTGAATCTCCCTCCTCACCGTCCCATCACACACACCCGGGGTCAGACACAGAGTGAATCTCCTCCACACCGTCTCATCACATATTTCCGGGGTTAGACACAGTGTGAGGCTCCCTCCGCACCGTCACATCACATTTTCCTGTGGTGAGTCAGAGAATTGAGCTCCTTCAACACCCTCCCTTCACAATCTCCTGGGGTCAAACATAAAGGGACGCTCCTTAAATTTTGCTCGAATTCAATCATTAATTATAGCAATTTAATTTCACAGAATCTTGTTTACAAAGCTGTACTCAGCATTTCAAACCGCGGCAGTGGCATTTCACACTGGATTGGAAAATGCGAATGCGGGTGAGATTTGGGATCTTGCAAGTTTCTGAGAGAAAATGGGTCGGCGGATTGATACAGGCGGTGGGATTTACTAGAAAGTTATCTGGGTTTCAGCACCTTAGTTACAGAGAAAAGTTGAACAAGTTAGGTCTTTATTCTTTGGAGCGGAGAAGGCACCTATCTCAGCATCATCTGAATTCATACTAATCCAATTTACCAACCCATCATCCAGATAATTAAAGTGTATGACAAACAACACTGGACACAGGGCAGATCCCTGAGGCACACCACTTGTCACCGGCTTCGAACCTGACAAACAGTTATCCACCACTACTCTCTGGCATCTCCCATCCAGCCACTGTAGAATACATTTTACTACTTCAATATTATTACTTGACGATTGAACCTTCCTAACTAACCTTCCATGTTGAACCTTGTCAAAGGCGTTACAGAATTCCATATAGACAACATTCACTGCTTTACCCTCGTCAACTTTCCTTGTAACCTGTTCAACAAATTCTTTAAGTTTTGTCAAACATGATATCTCACGCACAAATCCATGTTGACTGGTTCTAATCAGAAACTGTCTATCCAGTTAATTGTACATAACATCTCTAAGAGTACTTTCCATTAGCTTAGCCACTACTGACGTCCAACGTGCAGGCCGATAGTTGCTAGGTTTACTATTAGAGCCCTTTTTAAACAATGGAAACACATGTGCAATACGCCAATCCTCCGGCATCATCCCCGTTTCCAAAGACATTTGAAATATTTCTGACCGAGACCCTGCTATTTCTACACTAACTTCCCTCAAGACCCTAAGGAATATCTTGTCTAGATCCGGAGATTTATACACTTTTTATATTCTTTAAAAGCTCCAGTCCTTCCTCTTCTTTAATCATCATAGTTTCGATAACTATCCTACTTGTTTGCCTTACCTTCTACAATTCAATATCCTTCTCCTTAGTGAATACCGATGTAAAGAAATTGTTCAAAATCTCCCCCATCTCTTTTGGCTCCACTCATGGCTTTCTACTCTGATTCTCTAAGGGACCAATTTTATCCTTCACTATCCTGTTGCTGTTCATATAACTGTAGAAATCCTTTGTATTTATTTTCACCTTACTTGCCAAATTACCTCATATCTTCATTTTGCTTTTCTAATTTTTTTCTTAATATTCTTTTACATTCTTTATATTCCTCGAGCACCTCATTTACTCCATGTTGCCTATATTTATTGTAAATCTCTCACTTTTTCCGATCCAAGTTTCCAATATCCCTTGAGAACCATGGCTCTCTCAAACTTTTAATCTTTCCTTTCAACCTAGCAGGAACATAAACATTCTGTACCCTCAAAAATTCAAATTTAAATAAATTCCATTTCTCTATTACATCCTTCCCATAGAACACATTGTCGCAATCCAGTCCTTCCAAATCCATTCGCAGCTCCTCAAAGTTAGCCATTCAGCAATCAAAAATATGAACCCTGGGTCCAGTCCTATCCTTCTCCATAATTATATTGAAACTAATGGTATTGTGATCACTGGACGCGAAATGCTCCCCAAATCGTACCTCCGTCACCTGACCTATCTCATTCCCTAAAAGCAGATCCAACACTGCCCCTTCTCTAGTTGGTACCTCCATTTCTTGCTGCAAGGAACTGTCCTGCATACACTCTACAAACTCCAAACCATCCAGCCCTTTTACAGAATGGGCTTCCCAGTCTATGTGTGGAAAATTATCATCTCCCACAATCACAACCTTGTGTTTACTACAAATATCTGCTATCTCCTTACAAATTTGTTCCTCCAACTCTCGCTCTACATTAGGTGGTCTGGAATTGTTCCTACACCTTTTCCATTCCTCATTTCCAACTAAATAGGCCCCCTAGACGATCCCTCTAATCTATCCTGCCTAACCACAGCAGTAATATTTTCTCTGAGAAGCAATGCAACAACACACCCTCTTTCCCCTCCGATTCTATCACACTTGAAGCAACGTAATCCATGAATATTTAGTTGCCAATCACAACCCTCCAGCAAACATGTTTCACTAATTGCTAAAACATCATATTTCCAGGTATCAATCCATGCTCTGAGCTCATCCATCTCTCTTACAATTCTCCTAGCATTAAAATAGATGTATTTAAGATACTCTCCACCACTTCCTCTCTGTTTATCCCTGAAGTTGCAAACAACTTTGTAATCTTTTTTCTTCCTTCTCTCCTGCATCTTCGGTCTGAGCGCATCCCTTCTCTATCACCTGCTTATCCTCCTTCACACATTGTTTACTTGCCTTCTCTATTTGGGAACTAAGCTCCTCTCTCCTAGTTTCTTCAAATTGATTCCAACCCCCAACTATCCAGATTAAAGTCTCCCTTGTAGCCTTAGCAAATCTCTTCGCCAGGATATTTGTTCCCCTCGGATTCAAGTGTAACCCGTTCTTTTTGTTCAGGTCACACCTGCCCCAAAAGAGGTCCCAGTGATCCAGAAAATTCAATCCCTGCCCCCTGCTCCAATCCTTCAGACGCGCATTTATCCTCCACCTTATCCAATCCCGTCTCTCACTGTTGCGTGGCACAGGAAGTAATCCCGAGATTACTATCTTTGCGGTCCTTCTTCTCAACTCCCTTCCTAACTCCCTACTTTTCTCCTTTCAGGACTACTTTCCTTTTCCTCCGTTTTCCATTGGTACCACGACCTCTGGCTCCTCACCCTCCCTCTTCAGGATATCCTGGACGCGATCAGAAACATCCCGGACCCTGGCACCAGTGAGGCAAACTACCATCCGGGTCTCCTGATCGCGTCCACAGAATCGCCTATCTGACCCCCTAACTATCGAGTCCCCTATTACTACTGCCTTCCTCTTCCTGTCCCAAAATCGAAAATGGCTGCCGCCGCACTCCCGTTCTGATCCTCAGACTTCCTTCTCCAAATGTGGGAACTGACATGGGCTGTGGGAAGAGAGTGCGATGTGGGAGTCTTTTCCTGGTTGAAACAGGTCTTTAGGGAGAAAGCTAGGCATTGGGATTATTTGGGGGACTCGCACGGGGCCTTGGGGTGAGAGTGGGAAGTGCAAGTATTTGAGGGACTAGCAAAGGACAGTGGGGAGAGTGTGTAGCTATGGAGCTCTTTTGGGAACTGATCCAGGTTGTAGGAGAGAATGAGGCAGTGGGAGCACTTTGGGGCCTGGCACATGTCTGTGAGCGGAGAATGAGGGATGGGTGTGTTTTGGGGACAGACACAGATCTGTGGGGAGAGAATGGTTCAGTGGGAGTACTCTGGGGACTGAGACACATCCGTGGGGAGAGCATGGGAAGCGGGAGATGGTTTAGTGATTTACACAGGTCTCTAAGAAGAGTGTTGAACAGTGGCATTATTTCGGGGACCGACACGGGGCTGTGGGGAGACAGTCAGACGGTGTGTGTAGTTTGGACTGATACTGATCCGTGGGGTGGGAGTGGTGAGTGTGAGTATTCAGGCACAAACTACAGGCCTGTGGGGAGACAGTAAAGAAGTGGGAGAATTTTGAGGACTGTCATGGGGCCTTGGAAGACACTGGCGCTGTGGGAATATTTTGGGGACTGACACTAGCCTGTGAGGAGAAGATTGGGTACTAGTATTATTCTTGTGTCTGACAGCGATATGTGGGTAGAGAGCGGGGCAAGTGATTACTTTGCTGACTGACACAGGGCGGCAGGGAGAGAGTGGGTCAGTGGGAGTATTCTGGAGACTGACACAGGGCTGTTCTGGGAAAGTGGGGTTGTGGGAGATGTTGGGGTGCCACAGGTCAATGGCGAGGGAGGGTATCAGTGGTTGGGGACTGACGGCTGGAGGTTCGTTGAAACTGTTTAACCTTCTTTGATAGGAAAGTGGCTTCGAATGTCATGTACCGGATGAGCGGTGGAGAATCCGAATGCGGTGTATGTACATGGTTCAGTGAGCTGAAACCTTGCGATCAGGTTCGTACGCGCTTCATCTGTGAGAAGTCTGCACCATTGTGCCCAGATATTTCTGAAGAGATCCAGGATCTCTGTCAACAACCAGTGGGACCGACTTGAATATAATGATAAAACCCTCTTTCTCCTCCATTTCTCTTATCCACTCACACTACGCCTTCCGCGCCGCTGCCCGTCACCCTTACCCTATTCTCCTCTTTCCTTATATCACAATCTTACTCATCATCTTGCCCTCTCTGTACCTCGTCCCTTTAAAGTATTTCTCTCATCCCTCTCCACTCCCGCCTCAGTTTCATCCCCATTTTCTTCAGCCCGCTTTCTTGCCTCCCTTTCCCCCAATTCCCCCTTCTGCTCCCGGTCTCTCCCTCGATTCCGTACTCTGTCTCTACCCACTCTCCGCATCTCACTGTGTCCCTTTAATCTAAACCAACTCGTTCCCCGCTTCTGCCTTTAGCTACTGTCACCTCAATCATGTGCGTTAATGTTCTCGGTACCCCAGTCCTGGGGAAATAGAGTGCACGCATTCGCCTGATCTGTGTCCCTCGTGGTTTTGTACACCTTTGTAAGGTCACCGAAAAATATCTCAGAATTCCCATCCTCGCTCCAAAACTCACTTCCGCGCCGCTGCCCCTCACCCTTACCCTATTCTCCTATTTCCTTTTATCGCAATCTTACTCACCAACTTGCACTCTCTTTACTCTCGTCCATCTGAAGTCTCTCTCCTATCCCTCTCTACTCCCGTCTCCTCTGTTTTGTTGGCCAGAAATGATGACAATCTTCAAATCAGTGAATTCAAATGAATCAAGGACAGTGCTCTTGCCCTGTGCTTGGGGAATGGAGGCTTCCATTTTGAGAAGACACTCTATTCTCCACTTTGTGAGCTTGACATGCTCCCCGCTTCTGTCTTTAGCTACTGTCACCTCAATCATGTGCATTAAAGTATTAGATACCCCAGTCCAGGGGAAATAGAATGCACGCTTTCGCCTTATCTGTGCCCCTCGTGGTATGTACACCTCTGTAAGGTCACCGAAAAAAAGTCTCAGAATTCCCAACCTCGCTCCATAACTGAGTCCCTCCTGTCCCGGCAGCATACTCGGAAATCTCCCTCTGCAATCTTTCCAGTTCGTTGAGATTTCTCTTAGAGCAAGGCAAGCAGAACTGAACTCCATACTCCAGGTGCGGCCTGACCGACGTCATCTGCAACTGCAACGTGACCTCCGACCCCCGTACTCAGTGTCCTGACTGATGAAGGCCAGCGTGTCAAATGTCCTGTCCACCGGTATCGCATCTTTTCCACCGGATTCACGGTCTGTTTTATTGTCTGTGACTTTGACCACCTGGGATTTGTTCTTTCGAAGGATCAGTCGGGCGCAAATATGTAAAATTACTGTCAAATTCAAAAAGCTAATAAATTCCGCATCAATGTGGATGTGGTGCTCATGTCTTCAAGAATATCCTGGCGGAGAGGAAGAAGGTGTTCCTGTTGCATTGAGTTTTCAGTCTCCTGGTCGACGTCAGACCTCCTTCCCAGCCGACCATCTTCGTCACCGTCATCCACGACTTCCCCTACAGTCCTCCCCGTTGCAGCCACCGCCATCTTCTTCTACACAACCTGTTTCCATCACCCCTCCGTCCCCTACACTCCGTGCCGTCGCCTTATCTCCTCCTTCCCCAGCTCCTCTCCCCGTCTCCCTGACCCACTTCATCTCCTGCAGGTCCTCCACTGTTCCATTAACCCTCCTCTACACGTCTCACTCTCTCTCTGTTTATATGGAATTATGGGGAGACAAAGGGTGAGGTGACGTCTGTTGTTACTCCACCCAGCCGCGTTCCACCGGATATCGATTTTTCGGTTCTGAGATTCTGCACTGTTCTGCGTGAAAAGGCCGATCGTTTGTTTCGACAACACTTCATCCCAGTGACTGATATCTCACCACCACGTCCATGCTCCCACCCAAAAAAAAACCCTCTTCCAATTCCCTCCTGTTCCCTGCAGATCCTCTGAACAGAAACACACGCACATTCTACGAGCCGGACTCACAATTCAAGACTTCAGGAACGGCGGAGTTCTGGGGATTGGTGAGAGGGAAGGAGCTTCTGACCATGGGAGTTTCTGAAGGTACCCGGGAGAGTAAACTTCAGTTTGTGTCTGAACCCGGGTGTGTGCGAAAGGACGGTTCGGAGAAACCGTCTCCCAGTTTCTAGCTTCAGAAGTGTGTGATGGGATGGTGTGGAGGGAGCTTCAGTTTGTGTCTCAACACAGATGCGTTGCATGGGACGGTATGGAGAGATTTTCACTCGGTGTTTGAATGTGTGTGTGTGCGTGTTTGAGAGAGAGAGAGAGAGAGAGAGAGAGAGAGAGAGAGAGAGAGAGAGAGAGAGAGAGAGAGAGAGAGAGAGAGAGAGAGAGAGAGAGAGAGAGAGAGAGAGATGAGCCGGACTGGAGGGACTTGGATTTGAGCGGAAGTCAGAGGGTTTATCTCTTTGAATCTCCAAGGAGGAGATTCTTGGGTGAGAGAAGGCACAGAACTGTTGGGTGATTTGTTTTCAGTTTAATTATTGTTTCTTTCTTTATAATCGCGAAGTCAGAGCAGTAGCTATGTCTGGCACGAGAGTTGAATACTCCTTTGCCAGATGTGGGAAGGCAGGGAGACCTCAGGAGTTCCTGACAACTTCACCTGTATGAAGGTTATCCAGCTCCACCTTCTATCACACTGCGTTACAGAGTTGGAACTGGAACTGGATGCACTCGGGATCATTCGGGAAGCTGAGGGGGTGATAGGGAGGACATATAGAGATGCATTTACACCCAATGTGTATGATACAGGAAACTGGGTGACCGACAGGAAGGTGAAAGGGGTTAAACAGCCAGAGCCAATACAGAGACCCCTTGTGGCCAACCCGCTCAATAACAGGTAGACCACTTTGGATACTTCTGGATGGGAGGAGAGAGGTGCAAATGACCAAGCAGGGGAAAGTCTCACCGGTCAGGTCTCTGGCACTGACTATGGTTCTGTGGCTCAGTAGGGAAGGGGGTGAAATATGGCGAGCTGTATCGATAGGGTTGTCTTTGTTGGAGGAGTGGAAAAAAAGGTACTGCGGACGAGATCGAGATTCCTCGATGGGATGCGGTCGTTATCGTCTCCAGTATATAGGTAGGAAAAGGGCGCCGGTTCTCCAACCTTATGTATGTGCAGGTGTGGCCAAAATTAGAAAGAACATTCCGTTTAAAATATGGCTAAAATGTTAGGGTTGGAACCAGGTCTTCAGATATGTGAATCACTGGGCTCGCTTCCACGGAAGGTGCGACCTCTACAGACGAGACGGATTCATTTCATTTCAATTCACTTCAATTTCAGTTTATTTGCAATTCCATCACACATGACCGCCAGGGCAAAGCTGCAAAAAAAATTGCCAACTGTCACAAGAGGCACAAAACAGACATAATATGTATAAAATAGAAATATAACAAGCATATGTCGGATAACAGTGAAATACTTTCACGCTTTATATACACGCGCACACCCGCACGCGCGCGCGTGAGCATACATATAATCAATTTGAGGTGCGAGGCAATTCAAAAGCCTCCGAAACATACAAACTACAACAATTGAGCTTGTTTTCTGCCGAGCGAACGCTGGGACACAGCTCAGAGTCCCGGTTGGAAGCCGCGCCACACCGCCTTCTCGTTGTGCAGCTCCTTCATTTTCTCCGCCATCTGGAACTCTCTCAGTTTACACCTGAACCGGAGTAGAACTAACATACCAGCGGGAAGGTTTGCCATTAAGAAAGGGGTCGTTGTGGTGTATCAAGCAGAGTTGCAGTGGGTGATAACCAGAATGATTGAACAGATAGTGGAGTCATTGTTGAGACTGAGTTGTCAAGACCTCAGACAAAGTCAGGAAGCAAAAGGTTGAGCCAGCTGGGACCCATGTTCTGAGCTGCGTACGTTTCAATGTAGTAAGTATTGTACGAAAGGCAGATGAGCTCAGGGTAGGGACCAAGTACTCGAAGCACGATAGTTTAGCCATTAGGTAGTGTTGGTTGCAGGAGGGTCAGGTCTGTTAGCTCAACCTTCCAGTTCACCACTGTTTCAGCCGCGCTAATGTATAATGTAGGCTGAGGCGAGGCCTTAAAGGTGGAACTGAGGAACAAGAAAGGTATGAATTCGTTCATGGGGCTGCATAATCGACCAGCGACAAATCTGGAGATTTAGAGGACCTAATCTGTGGAGAGTTCGGAGTCTGTAGTAAGATACATCAGGTTGTGACATCGGGTGAGTTTAACATTCTTGGTATTGACTGTGAGCCTCATACTGTGAAAGGACCACTGGGATAGTTTTCTTAATCAGTTAATTGTTACGAAGGATGAACAACTCTGATGAGCAGAAGGGTGCAGAGTTGCCCATGCCCCCCTTTTGGAGAATCGCAAACCGTTACTATTTCGATGCTGCTAACAGGAGAGTAAGAGAGACAAAAGAAAACATGCCAGGACATCTGTTACTGATAACAGCTCATGAGAGAGAATGAGAGAGAGACACAGATAAGAGGTAAACAAGTTGGAACATCTGCTACTGATAAGAGAGGAGAGGAACCATTGATTTACTGGTATTGTCTTTTGGCGAAGGATTGTTTACTTGGTTCTATTCTGTTCATTAAAATTCCTCAGTGGACAGCTGGAGTGGGCTGGTTTGATGGACTAAATCATTCAAAACTGATTGACATCTGAGACCCTGTGAGTGGGGATAAAAGTGAGGTCTGGGGTGACACCCCTCAGACGCACCAGGAGACACACTAGTGAGCATCAGACACCCACGAGGAAGTGTGGGGCATCGGAGATCGAACGAAGGATCGGTAAATTTTAACTCACAGTGTTTATAGCGAGGCCCGTGGGGGCTTATGTGTGTGTCCACCTTTGCCTGGGTGACGTCCACCACGGAAGAACGGTCTAGCTAAAGGACGGAGGGGTCATACTTGAATGGCCACAGCAACACATCGACGGATCAAGATAGTAAAGGAAGGTTTACAAGACAGTAGCTGTTACTGTTTGCGCTCTCTCTCTCTCTCCAACAATTACAACACATCGACCAACAACTACCTCAGCCTGCATGGGCTGAACGGAACATTATATTTCCATGTGACAATCCGTTATCCCCTAGACAACGATAGAGCTTGTTTCTTATTGATTACTATAATACCCACACTTTTAGGTTTAGTATTGCTAACGTATATTATCTGTATATTTGCATTGCGCACTGTTTCTGACTCCAGTAGAGTGTGCTGCGATGGTGCGGAAAGTACATCACATGTCTGAGTCCGGGAGTGTGACGCGATAATATTTAGGCTTTCGACAAGCTGTGTTCTGACAAAGATGTACTTGGAAAATTGGAGCCCAAGCGCTGCATAACCTCATTGGAAAAGGGAACGGATTGTGCTGTGAACGGTGAGAAGTTTTGAAGGAGAGAGGGACTTTGTAGTTCCAGATGGCAAATACAAGGCTTGGGTACTCACACTGTGAATGGGACACGGCGTTAGCGCCCTCAATGGGACACTGAAAAACGCCTGCGGTGACTCTGCCGCACACCCCGCCGTGACGTCTTTCATCGTGACACCAAAGCACGGACACGCCCTGCCTCGTAGCACTGACACACATCTCCCCATCTCCATTATCCGCTTCCGTCCATTAATGCTTCCGATCTCCCTGACTCACGCCCTTGCCTGACCAACTGCAATTCTCCGTCATCCCTTAACTCCACTAAGCCCCCACCCCGTCTCCGTGACCAACTCTGTCCCCAAGAGAAGTCCAAATAGTAGTGTTTACACCTGCCCCCTTCCACAGGTTATTCATCTCTCAGTTCCGAGTCTCTCCACAGCTCTAAATGCACAATTCGGGACTACTCAACGCCGAAGTGCTGAGTATTGATGAGAGGGGAGTGTGGCGGACGGAGGGAATTTCGCCCTTTTTTTGACGCCGGTAGAGTGTGAGGCGATGATTCGGCGTTTAACCAGACTCCAGACAGCGGCAGGGAACGAGAAATTGGGAACCCACACATTCTGCGGACTGCATGGAAAAGAGTTACGGAAGTTACGGCGTTTGAACAGCGACCAATCACGGAACGGGATTCATCAGCAAGTGCAAACAAACACAAGGCAGCTGCAAGCGGAGCGGCCATTGTTGGCGAGGACAGTATCGGACTGGTCATTTGAGGCCTTATCACTTCGATACTTCAGCGAGGAGAGGTTTCAGCAAGAACAGGCATCAAACTTAAGAAACTTTTTTTTTTGCCGTTTATTTATTCTTCCCTTCTCGATGATGCTTAAGTTGGTGTTCGGACAACGGTAGATCATGGTCCATGTACGGACCAATGACATCGATATGAATAGGGAGGTGGTTCTGAAAAAGTGAGGTCAGGGATTTACCTGTGAATTTGATGTCCCGGACCATTACTCGTCCCAGTAAGGCCAGACTAGCGCTAGGGTTTTCTTTGATTGGGGAACAGAGAAAAGGCACTGCCGACGAGAACGTGGTTTCTCGATGGTATGCGGTCGTTATAGGTACATGTGTTATAGATGGGAGGAGGGAGGAGGTTCTGTATCTGCTGGTGTGGCCAGAAATAGAAAGAATATTCAGTTTAACAGGTAGCTGGAGCGTTAGAGTCGGAACGAGGACTTCAGATATCTGGATGACTGGTCTTTCTTCCAAGGGAGGTGCGACCTCTACAGGCGGGACGGATTCATTTCATTTCAATTCATTTCAATTAAAGTTTATGACGCCAAAAAGCGGAAGGAATTACCGGAGGAGGGGTGTCATCACTGGGCAGAGAAAATGTCACCGCAGTGCTCAGTCAGGGCAGACATGAGAACTCGTAAAACTCAGGCCCTATGGTAGGAAATGAGGAATAAGAAATAAATGAACATGTTCTTGGGGGTAATTCTATATAATTACGAGAGCCGCAGGTAGACCAGACATCCGGTATATTTTTCTCTTCTGGACCGGCGTAGGCTGAGAACAGACAGACAGACTGACAGACATACTTTATTGATCCCGAGGGAAATTGGCTTTCGTTACAGTCGCACCAAACAAGAATAGTGTAGAAATATAGCAATATAAACTATAAATAATTAATTAATAATCAGTTAATTATGCCAAGAGGAAATAAGTCCAGGATCAGCCTATTGGCACAGGGTGTCTGACACTCCGAGGGAGGAGTTGTAAAGATTGATGGCCACAGATTGATGACTTCCTATGACGCTCAGTGTTGTATCTCGGTGGAATGAGTCTCTGGCTGAAAGTACTCCTGTGCCTAACCAGTACATTTTGGAGTGGATGGGAGTCATTGTCCAAGATGGCATGCAAATTGGACAGCATCCTCTTTTCAGACACTACCGTCAGAGAGTCCAGTTCCACCACACAACATCACTGGCCTTACGAATGAGTTTGTTGATTCTGTTGGTGTCAGCTACCCCCAGCCTGCTGCCCCAGCACACAACAGCAAACATGATAGCACTGGCCACCACAGACTCGTAGGACATCCTCAGCATTGTCCGGCAGATGTTAAAGGGCCTCATTCTCCTCAGGAAATGGAAGAGAGCAGATAGAAGTCTATATCATTTCGGGAGACAGAGGTAGATGAGACAACCTGTACATTTCTCGCCTAGGATGGGAATTTCGAATACTGCTGAGTTAAAGGCGAGAGGGGGTATGCTTACAGGAGCTGTGATGGGCAAGGTCTTGTTCACACAGAAAGCGTGGTTGACTGGACTGTGCTGCCATGGGTGCTGGGTGAGACAGGCACGTCGATATAAAGGAAATGGACACTGTACAGACAGAAAGGATGTAGTTTAATTGGTTTAGCACACGATTGCGGACAGAAGGGTCTCCTTTGCTCTGTTGTCTCATTTCACTGCTCTGGAGGAGGGGAAGAGAGTGATTTCACACGGGAAAGTGGGAAGAGCAGGGGTGGGGTAGAGCAAGAAATATTACCATGAATTGACAAAGACAAGGAGCGATTTTTCCGCAGACGACACAACCCACTAGGAGAGACAGATCAGACCCAAGCATGTGACTAACCTGCGTTTTAACAGCGACCCACATTATCACGGGTATCTTCTGGAGGATTGATGGTGAGTTTCACACCGGTCTGAACGACCAAACCACAGAGAATAAAAATGGCCACTGTAACAGCGACACCTTCCCAACATTAACCTGAAACACCCTTCACGGTGAGACCACCACACCTCTCAGAGTAACATCGACATGCCTGTCACCGTGACACAGACACACTACTCACCATGAACCCGGGAGTGTGTGATCGGACGGTGTGGAGGGAGATTCACTCTGTTTCTGACCCCGGGAGTGTGTGATCGGACGGTGTGGAAGGAGATTCACTCTGTGTCTGACCCCGGGAGTGTATGATGGGACGGTGTGGGGGCAGCTTCACTCTGTGTCTGACCCCGGGAGTGTGTGATGGGACGGTGTGGATGGAGATTCACTCTATGTCTGACACCGGGAGTGTGTGATGGGACGGTGTGGATGGAGATTCACTCTGTGTCTGACCCCGGGAGTGTGTGATGGGACGGTGTGGATGGAGAATCATTCTGTGTCTGACCCCGGGAGAGTGTGATGCAACGGTGTGCAGACATTTTCACTCATCGTTTGAATCTGTCTGTATGTATTCGTGTAATGAGCCAGAGTAGAGGGAAAAAAGATAAAGAGATGCGGGAAATTGGATTTGAGTGGAAGTTAGAAGTTTTATCTCTTTGAATCTTTAAAGGGGAGGGTCTTGGGCGAGAAAAGGTAAAAAAAAACTGCTGGATGATTTTTTCAGTTTAATTATTGTTTCTCTCTTTATAATCACTCCGTCAGAGCTGTATCAATGTCTGGCAGGAGAGTTGAATGCTGCTCTTGCGAGATGTGGGGAGGCATGGAGACCTCCAGAGCCCCTGGCAACTTCACCTGTAAGAAGCTGAGGGGGTGATAGTGAGGACATATAGGAAATTATTAACAGGTGAAGGATGCAGGAAACTGAGTGACAGAGAGGAGGGTGAAAGTGGTTAAATAGCCAGAGCCAGTGAAGAGTCCCCTTGGTACTTTGGGTACTTCTGGATGGGAGGAGAGATGTGCAAATGACCAAGCAGGGGGAAGTCTCACCGGTCCGGTCTCTGGAACTGACCATGTTTCTGTGGCACAGACAGGGTTGTCTTTGTTAAGGGAACGGTAAAGATGTACTGTGGTCGAGAACGAGATTCCTCGATGCTATGTGGTCGTTATCTTGGCCAGTATCCAGGTAGGAAAAGGGAGCCGGTTCTCCAATCTCGTGTATGTGCAGGTGAGGACAAAATTAGAAAGAACATTGATTTTAAAATATGGCTAAAGAGTTGGGGTTGGAACGAGGTCTTCTGATATGTGTATCACTGGGCTCTCGCCCTCGGAAGGTGCGACCTCTACCAGCAAGATGGTTTCATCTAATTTCAATTCAATTAAATTTGAGTTTAATTGCAATTCCATCACACATACATGCCCATTAATACAGCCAGGACCAAGCTGCAAAATACAATGCGAACTGTCACATAATATGCATGAAATAGAAAGATAGGAAGCACTTGCAGGATTTCAGTAAAATACTTTCACGCATTATGTACACACGCACACATGCACGCGCGCCGCCCTAGGCGATTTAAAAGCCACTGAATTCGACAAACTGCAACAGCTGAACTTGTCTTCTGCCGAGCGAACGCTTGGGGGCAGCACAGAGTCCTGCCTGGAGGACGCGCCACACCGCCCCACGTTGTGCGGCCCCTTCATTTTCTCCGCCATTCAGCAACTCTCTCAGTTTACAGCGGAACAGGAGCGGAACTAATCTCCCAGCGGGAAGGTTTGCCATTAAAAAAAAGCTTCGTTGTGGTCTTTAATCTAGAGTTGCAGGGGGATGATAACCAGAATGTTTGAACAGATAGTGGAGTCATTGTTGGGACAGACGTTGTTGAGACCTCAGACAAAGTCAGGAAGCAAAATGTTGAGCCTGCGGGGACTCACGTTCTGAGCTGCGTACGTTTCAATCCAGTAAGTACTGTACAAAAGGCAGATGAGCTCAGGGCAGGGGCCAGTGAATGGAAACATGACAGCTTAGCCATTAGTAAGACTTGGTTGCCGGAGGGGCAGGTCTGTGAGCTCAGCCTTCCAGTTTACCGCTGTTTTAGTCCTGATAGCACACGTATAATTTAGGCACAGGCGAGGCTTTCAAGATGGAACTGTGGAATAAGAAAGGTATGACATCTTCCATGGGGCTACATTGTTATGTTTCAGAGCCGACAGGTAATGTTCCAGCATTTTAGAACCCTGGTCAGGTATTGGGGGTTACGTGTCATTTGACCTGCGTACCAAGCTGTCTCTCATATTCTCTCTCTCCTTCCACTTCCTCTGTCTCATCTCCCTATTACCCTCCTTCACCCTCCATAGTCTCCTCACCCTCCGTCCTTTTTTCGACCACCCCCCCCTGCACCCGCCCTCACTTCCCGTTCTCTCCCACCACACCTTTCCTCTTTCCTTCTCACCGATTCCTTTTCCTTTCCTCTCCCTATTTAGTGAGGTAGCATCCATTGTTTCATTGTGCAGAGATTTCCCCAAGTTCACCACTCTCTGAGAATAACACTCCGTCCTCATCTCCGTCCTCAATCTCCCACCCCGCATCCTGAGGCTATGCCCCCTCTTTCTGGTCAGACTTACAGTGATAACAACTTCCCTGCCTCTATCTTATCTATCCCTTTCATAATTTTATATGCGTCTATAAGATCTCCACTCATCCTTCTGAATTCCAGCAGTACAGTCCCAGGCGACACAATCTCTCCATACACTCTAACACCCTCATCTCTGGAATCAACTTCGTGAACCTCCTCAGCTCCGCCTCCAAAGGCAGTATCTCCTTCCTCAAGCAGACCAGAACTGCACACAGTACTCCAGATGTGGCCTCACCGGTACCCTGTACAGTTGATGCATGACCTTCCTGGTTTAACTTCCATCCCTCTGACAATGAAGGACACCATTTCATTTGCCTGCTGCACCGACAAACCTAACTTCACTGACGCATGCACATGCAGTCCCGAGTCCTTCTGCGCACAGCATGCTGCAGTACTTTTAATCATTTTGTTCCATTCCGCAGTTGCTGACCTCGCATTTTTTTTAGCCATCCGTTGGTCTCGCGAGACCATGGATTTGCGGCTTGGAATGTTTCCAGGGCGCAGGCCTGGGCAGGGTTCTGTGGCAGCTGCAGAAGCTGCAAGAGATCCCAGCTTCGTGCGAACCCAAAGAATTGGTTAGGAATCAACCCTGTTTTGTTTGCATCGAGGTGATAGTCGACAACGCACTTTTGGTTAACCACTGCCAGGTCTCGGGTGTCTCCGGCGAAAGGTCATTTACTTTGAGAAATGTTATTCTTTGGGAACTTCGGAAAAGGCATATATCGGCTAGATTTGCGTCAGCAGTTTCGTCTTTTCTTCAAGGCTCGGTTCATCGCTGGTTTGGGAAGTCTCTCCTCGTAATTATTACATTAATCACTTGGACTTTTTAAACTACCAGTTTGAGACTGTGCGTGAATAATCTTTGTTATGAATCCACTCTGAGTTCAACTGTTTGATAACGACAGACGCATAACGCTGTTAACTTCCGTTTAAGTTGGTCCTTTGTTTACTTTTCGTTTTTTTTTGAGTGGAGTTTAATAAATATTCGTTGTATATTTATTTTAAAAAAACGGTCTCAATTTCATATCTATTGCTGCTTGTGCGTAAAAGTCTTCCATCTGCCAGACCCATGCCCACTCATTAACCTATATAAACCTCTCTGCATGCTCTCCGCATCTTGTACACAATTCGCTTTTCAACTCAATTCAGCACCATCAGCCACCTAAGGAACACTATCCTCGGACCCCTCTTCCAGATCGTAAATATATATCGTGAACAGTTGCGGGTCCCAGCACCGAACCCTGCGGTACACCGCTCACCTCTGATTGGCAACCAGAGTAACGCCCATGTATCCCAGCTCTCTGCTTCCGATAGGTTTACCAGTCCTCGCTTCATGCGAATCTCTCCCGCATCCATCATTCAGTGAGCCACTCCTCCATCCATGCGAATCTCTCCAGCATCCATCATTCAGTGATGCCTGCAACATCACACCCGCCAATCTGCAACTGCGCTGCGAGTTCCTCTTCTTATTCCGTGTACCGTGCGCATTCAAATATAACACATCCAGTCCTGCATTCATCCTCCCCAATTCTGTCCGCCTTCTACTGTGCAACTCATCCTACTGACTGTCAATTTTCCCTGTAAATAGCCTCTCCTCACTGGACATTGCCTCTGTTTGTAAAATAGTTACCTCATCTTCAGCATAATTATCCACCTTTCCTAGGAACCTTCATTGTTTGAAATATATACAGCCGAGGACAATATTCGTCCAATGTTTAATGAATCGATTGCTAATTGTGTCTGTAATCTAACTAACATAGAACATAGATTAGCACAGCACATTACAGGCCCTTCGGCCCACAATGATGGGCCGACCAACAAAACCTGCCTCCCATATAACCCCCCACCTTAAATTCCTCCATATACCTGTCTCGTAGTCTCTTAAATTTCACTAGTCTCTCTGCCTCCATCACTGACTCAGGCAGTGCACGCCACGCACCAACCACTCTCTGAGTGAAAAATCTTCCTCTAATATCCCCCTTGAAATTCCCTCCCGTTACCTTAAAGCCGTGTCCTCTTGTACCGAACAGTGGTGCCCTGGGGAAGAGGCGCTGGCTGTCCACTCTGTCTATTCCTCTTAATATGTTGTACACCTCTATCATGTCTCCTCTCATCCTCCTTCTCTCCAAAGAGTAAAGGCCTAGCTCCCTTAATCTCTGATCATAATCCATACTCTCTAAACCAGGCAGTATCCTGGTAAATCTCCTCTGTACCCTTTCCAATGCTTCCACATCCTTCCTGTAGTGAGGCGACCAGAACTGGACACAATACTCTAAGTGTGTCCGAACCAGAGTTCTATAAAGCTGCATCATTACTTCGCGTCTCTTAAGCTCTATCCTTCGATTTATAAAGCTAACACCTCATAAGCTTTCTTAACTACCCTATCTACCTGGGAGACAACTGTCAGGGATCTGTGGACATGTACCCCCAGATCCATCTGCTCCTCCACACTATCAAGTACCCTGCCATCACCCCGTAAGCCTCTCTACTCAGGGATTTCGCATTTCCCGGGTGTTGGCATCTCCGAGGATATATACTGCACATTGCCAGGTACACTTTGTCTCTCTCCACAATACTTCCCCAACGGGTGAAATCTCACTTGCTCTCCACTGGGCCTTGGACCATCTGGACAATTTCAATACCTACATCAGGCTGCGGTTTATTGACAATAGCTCAGCGTTCAAAACAATCATTGCCCCAGTTCTAATCAACAGGCTCCAAATCCTGGGCCGGGGTATCTCTCCCTGCAACAGAATGTTTGGCTTCCTCATCGGGAAACCACAGTCAGTGTAGATCGGTCATGACATTTCAGATCTACAGGTGGTGTTTCAGGTAGATGAAGGAAATGGAAAAAATCGGTACCGTGTGGAGAAGTGTGTGGTCATGTGCCTTGGTAGAAGAAATAAAAGTGTAAACGATTTTTCTAAATATGGAGAAAAATCAAATACCTGCAGCGCAAAGGGAATTGGGGATCCTGCTGCGCGATTCCCTGAAGTTTAACCTACACGCGGAGTCGGTGCTGACGAAGGCAAATTGAAGATCAACATTCATTTCCAGAGCGCGAGTATATACATGCAAGGATATAAATTTAAGGCTTTAAAAATTACCGGTGAGGCCTGATTTCGGGGAAAGTCAGCAGACTTGTCTTCTTGAGATAAGAAAGGATGTGTTTGCTTTTGAGTGGGTTCCACGCGGGTGAACGGAAATGATTCCGGGATTGAAACGCTTATCACAGGAGGAGCGTTTGATCTGGGTCTGTCCTGAATGGAATTCAGAAGAATGAGGGGTGACGTCATTGAAGCCTATCGGTTGTTGAAGATCTCGATAGAGTAGCTGTGGATAGAAGGCTTGCTAAGTTGGGGGCGGGGGGGATACTGAAACCAGGGGACATGGCCTCAGGATAGAGCGATGTCAATTTACAACGGAGATTGGGAGGTACTTATTTTGCCAGAGACAGGTGAAGCTGTGGAATTCGTTGTTACAGGCGGCCGTGGACGAGATGTTACTGGGCATATTTCAGTCAGAGAGTAATAGATTCCTGACTACACAAGGCATGAGGGGATACGGAGCGAAGGCTGGACATTGGGAATACGGGTGCATTTGGTATGATCAAATGGTGGACTGACCCGATGGAGCAAATGGCTTAATTCTACCACTCTGTCGTATGATGGCATTTGAAGTTCCTGGGATACGGGGTATCAGCATCTGAGAGGGACTACACTGGGCACAACACATTCATGTAACATGAAAAACGTGTCATGTTCCTGACAGGACAGCCTCAGGCATCCAGGTTTCAGCACTCCCATTCCTCGGAGAGTAGTTCGCTGTCACTTTCCCTTTAAGACTCACACTGCCAATTATTGTCTGCCAATGTTCCTCATGGAATGTCTGTCGGTGAAGGCCTCGCGCCGAGCACTCAGTGCTCAACCGTACAGGATCCATTTCTTGTACTGCTGTTTGTGACTTTATCTTTGGATTTCATTACTGTGGTCTTGTTTATTTCGAGTCTGAGCCGGAGTGTATTCCAGACTCTACTCGGCCCCTGCCTTCTCCACCATCCATATCTCTCTCGGTACAGAGGGGATTGCAAGGTTCGGTGTTTGAGGATATGTGGTCTGTCATTGAAGACTCGCGAATTTCTCCGGATGTACTGTGGAGAGCGTTCTGACTTGTCGCATCGCCGCCTGGTGTGGAGGCTGCAACGCAGAGTGTCGCCAGAGGCTGCAGAGGGTTCTGGGCTCAGCCAACCCCATCACCGGCACAAACCTCCCCTCCATCGAGGACATGTTCAAGAAGGAATACCTCGGGAAGTTCCCATCCATCAGCGAGGACCCCCTCCAGCCGGGAAATGCCCTGTGCTCATCGATGCCATCGGGCAGGGGTACAGGCGCCTGAAAACTCAACAATTTACAAACAGTTCTTTCCCTTCCGCCGTCAGATTGCGAACGCTCCCTGAACACTTAAACACTCTCTCGGTATTCACCTTTTGCACTGTTTATTCATTTTACAAATTTATGTTAATTTTACATCATTGCATCGTGCTGAGGTCATGTTGAAGTTGTACCAGACGTCGGTGAGGCCGCGCTTGGGGTACGTTCTTCAGTTCTAGTCGCCCTGTGGAAGGGAAGGTGCCACTGAGCTGGATAGAGTGCAGAGGGAGATTTACGAGGATGTTACTGGACTCGAGTGTCTGCGTTACGGAGAGAAGGGAAGCAGGATGGGACTTTGATCCAGGAGAGACTCAGATAGGGTGAATGTGCACAGTCTTTTACCCCTGAGTTGCGGAACCAGTATGCACTGAATTGAGGTGAGAGTGTGTGGGGGTAACCGAGAGTAGAGAGGGAGAAAAAGGGGAAGAATGGGAATGTGTTGGGGAGAAGGGGAGAGAGAAAAGCGAAGTAGAATGGAAGAATAAATGAGGGGAGCGGGGGATTTCGGCGCAGTGAGGGGAGAAGAGTGGTCGAGGAGGGGAGGGGGAGAGTAGTGGGGGAGAATGGAGAAGCCAGTAGAGGAGGAGGAGCCTGTGCTAGGAGGGATGTGAAGAGATGGTGGGAAGGGATGAAAGGATATAGGTTTGAGAGTTGGGTAGGATGAATGGGGGGAAGGGGGGAGTAGTCACCTGGTTGAAGTCGGCCCGACAGGCTATTGACAGAGGCCTCGGATCTCTTCAGGAATATCGGGGTATAAATGTGCCGACTTCACGCAGAAGAATCTGTGTTTACAGTTACAACTGGAACTGTACGAGTTGTACTTACTGCAGTTGGGCGATCCATAGTAAATCTTGTACAGAAGATAAGGGCACACATTCCTCTCTTAGAGGGTGAGACAATTTCAACAGAGACAAAACAGATCCAGCATACAACCGGAGACCTTCGCCAAACTCATCTCACTAATCTGCGCTCTCACCACAGACCCTTGCAAGCCTCGAAACTAATGCCATGATACCGCGCTCTCCCCACAGCCCCAGGCCCTTGGCCGTACGAATCCCAACACACCGCTCTTTCCTACAATCCCGAGTCAGTTCCAAAATTAATCCCACTGCACCACCCTCTCTCGACAACCCTGCATCAGTCAATAAACTAATCCCACTATCCCATTCTCTCCCCACGGCTCTCTGGCAGCCTTCAAAAAATCTCACTGACCCACTCTCTCCACGGCACTCTGCCAGTTTCCAAACTTATCCCACTGCCCCATGGCCTCGTGTCAGACTCCAAACTAATCCCACTTCCCGACTGTCTCCCCACGGCCTCGTGTCACTCCCACACCACCGACCTGTAGTAGTCCAAACCTCACCCGTCTCTGCATTTTCCAATGTATACATCGCCGATAGATGTGGAAACAAATTCCTGTGAAATTAAATCCCTTCGATTAATGTGCATGCAACACCCTGGGAAATATTTCACTGCTAATGTGATGGTTTCTCTGTAGCAGCAGTGTGTTTGTGTTATGACGAGAGATAACGGGGGCTTTGGAATGTGCGGCGTCCCATGATGGGAGGGGTTTTCTTTCCTGTGAGTCCGAAAGCGAGGGATTCGCGGGCTTTTGTTCGGCAGAAGATGGAGAGAGAAGATGCCAGAACGAGGAAATCGTAGACTGCAGGCCTGAGCGAATTGGAATGGGGTCGGGAGTCGACCACACCCGGGGGAAATCGATGGAGAACGAACGGACGGGAAAACAGTGAGCACCAAGGGCGTATTAGATCATTTCAGCCGTTTTTCTCTTTGTTTTCTGTGCCAACCCTATAGTAAAATTAAGAACATAAAGCTCAATCGTTTAATTGCAAATGGTGAACTGCTCGTTGTTCCATGGGATAGATTTGTAACCGGGCAACACGTCCACACAAACGAGATTTATCGGTCTGACCGGGCCTGAGGCACTATCGCCCCGCGACCCCCAGACAAACACATGCTGTTCGAACCTGAGGGGTACATTCAGCATCTCTCCATGCCTGACCACAGGAAAACATGAAGAGATGGAATGGAGATGGAATTACCTAGTGTCTAACCCTGGGATTGTGTGACGGGACAGTGTGGAGGGAGCTCAACTCTGTCAGAATCAAAAACGTCTGCAGTTGTACCGTGCAGAGCATTCTGACAGGCTGCATCACTGTCTGGTATGGAGGGGCTACAACACAGGACCGAAAGAAGCTGCCGGAGGTTGTAAATCTAGTCATGTTCATCTTGGGCACTGGCCTATAAATTACCCAGGACATATTCAGAAAGCGGTTTCTCAGACAGTCAGCGTCCATTATTAAAGACCTCCAGCACGGAGGGCATGCCCTTTTCTCTCTATAACCGTTAGGGAGGAGGTACAGAACCCTGAAGGCACACATTCAGTGATTCAGAAACAGCCTCTCCCCCTCTGCCATCCGAGTGCGATAACCATAAAACCATATAACCATTAAACAATTACAGCACGGAAACAGGCCATATCGGCCCTTGTTGTCCGTGCCGAAAGCTTACTCTCACCTAGTCCCACCGACCTGCACTCAGCCCATAACCCTGCATTCCTTTCCTGTCCATATACCTATCTATTTTTTTAAATGACAAAATCGAATCTGCCTCTATTACTACTGGAAGATTGTTCCAAACAGCTACCACTCTCTGAGTAAAGAACTTCCTCCTCGTGTTACCCCTAAACCTTTGCCCCCTAACTCTCAAATCATGTCTTCTTCTTTGAATCTAGCCTACTCTCAATGGAAAAAGCCTATCCACGTCAAATCTATCTGCCCCCACATAATTTTAAATACCTCTATCAAGTCCCCCCTCAACTTCCTACAATCCAAAGAATAAAGACCTAACTTGTTCAACCTTTCTCTGTAACTTAGGTGCTGAAACCCAGCTAACATTCTGACAAACAGTTATCCACCACTACTCTCTAGCATCTCCCATCCAGCCACCGTTGAATCCATTTTACGACTTCAATATGAATACCTAACGATTGAACTTTCCTAACTAACCATCCTTGCGGAACCTTGTCAAAGACATTACTGAAGTCCATATTCACAACGTCCACTGCTTTACCCTCGTCAACTTTCCTAATAACCTCTTCAAAAAATTCAATTTGTCCAACATGACCTTCCACGCACAAGTCCAAGTTGACTGTTGCTAATCAGACCCTTTCTATCCAGAAAATTATATATACCGTCTCTAGGAATACTGTGCATTAATTTACCCACCACTGACGTCAAACTGGCAGACCTAAAATTGCTAGGTTTATTCTTAGAACCATTTCTAATTTTTTCACATTTTAAATAAGCTATTCAATATTTGATTGATTTAGTTGTTTATTGTCATTATTAGTATTTTTTTCTCTCTGCTAGATTATGTATTGCTTTGAATTGCTGCTGCTAAGTTAACAAAGTTCACGTCACATGCCGGTGATAATAAACCTGATTCCGATTCTGCATCTCGTGGGAGTTTCTCTCTGTGTCTATCGCCGGGAGCGTGTTACGGGACGGTGTGGAATGATTCAATCTATGTTAGACTCTGGGAGTCACATACTTCTTCCTCCTTTGAATTTATTTCGAGGAGCCTTGCATCAAAGTTTGAACAATGTTCCCTCGCTCCATCATAAGATTTCTCCAACGTGGACATGAAATAATACCGAGCTTCGTTTTTGATCCAGTCCTGAGAACACGTTTGCACTGCAAATCAGGAACAAAAAAACACTGAATCTCCCTCCATAACTCCCATTGCACCGACAGGGATCAGAAAAAGTCAACCTCTCTCCACAACGTCCCATCCCGGATTCAGACAGCAGGTGTCGCTGCTTACACACAGTCATCGTGCACACTTGCAACCACACACAGAGTGAACCTTCGTCTACACCATCCCATTACACACTCCCGGGGTCAGACAGAGATGAGTCTCCCTCCACACCGTCCCATCACACACTCCCGGGGTCAGACACAGAGTGAAGCTCCCTGCACACTTTCTATTCACACCTATCATGATCAGCCACAGAGTAAATCTCCCTCTGCACCGTCCCATCACATATTCCTCGTGGTCAGACATAGAATGAAGTTCCCACCACATCGTCCCAACACACGTTTCCGCGCTCAGTTGTAAAGTCACGATCTGTGCGAACCATCCGATCACTCAGACTCGCCGGGCCAGAGACAGAGTGTATCACCCTCTGCCCTCACCCATCAAACAAACATACAGAGGAGTTCCGAAAACATTCTCCCAAAACACATCCCCGGGATCAGACACAGAGCGAAGATCCCAAAACACCGTCTCAGTAGATACACGTTGCGTTAGACACAGAGTAAAGTTGCTTCCACACCAACTCATCACAAAATCCCGGGGTGAGACACAGAGTGATTCTCCCTCCACAACATATCAACACCCAGTACGTTTTCAGACACAGAGTAGAGCACTTCCAGACTGACCCATCAGAGAATCCAAGGATCAGATTCTCCCTTCGTAGCATTCCCTCACACGCACACTGTATCAGTCACAGAGTGAAACTCCTTCCACTGTGTCCTTTCATAGCCCACAGAGGTCTGACGCGGAGTGACACTTCCTACACACAGACCCATCACACTCCCATGGGTTGAACACAGTGTGAGCATCGCATTGCACTCTCCCATCAGATACTCCCGGTATCAGACACATAGTGACTCTCACTCCGCACTCTTCCTTTGTTTTTGTAATTTATTTTTTATTGAGGTTCATCATCAAACAGACATTTCCATAAGATGTATTACAGATATTGTACACATATATCATATAATCATATAAGTCACACATCTCCACATAGTACTTATCTGAGGCATACACTTAAAGAAAAGAGTGGAAAGAAAAAAAAACAAGCAAAAGGGAAAAAAAAACTATGTACAAGTAGGGAGTGATCGTTTTATAACAACCTATTTATTGATTTTTGACAATAAAATCAGGCCTATGAGGCATTATGTAGTTAAACCGTTTTCCCAGTATGAATCTAATTGTTCCAGCTTTTGATTAACTGTTATCTTTTCCATGTTGTAAATGTAGATTGTAATTTCCATCCATGCATTTAAAGTTGGGCTCTCCTGTGATAACCATTTCCGGGTAACAGTCTTTTTACCAAGCACCACCAGTATATTCATTAAATATTTATCTCTTTTCATCCATTCTTGAGGTATATATCCAAAATATGTAATCTTACTCTCTAATTGTATTTCACATTTAAAGATGTCTTGTAGGGCATTGTGTACCCTCTTCCAATAGTCTTTGATAACAGGGCAGTCCCAAAAATATGATAATGATTTGCATTTTGATTTCCACAATTTCTCTAGCAAACAGGGATGTTTTTATCATGATGGGATTTCTGACAGGGTGTAATTAAATATCTTATTAAGTTTTTCCATCCAAACAGTTCCATTTCTGTGAACTTGTACACATCCATTGATATCTTCATATTGTTGTCCATTCTTCCTCAGATATTATCCCTCCTTTCTTCTCCCATCTTGTTTTAATGTATGAAGTCGAATGCGTTTTAAGATTTGACAACCACTTATACATGTTTGAAATGATTCTACTACCGTATCTGAATTATATGCTTTTCCAAATAGATCGATTAAGCAAGTTCTTGCCTTGGTTACAGTTTTTAGCGTCTTATTAACCTATTGCCCCATCGGTAAATAGCGAAAAAAATCTTGCGTTTGTAATGTGTTTCTCTTCAAGCATTTCAAAACTGAACAGTGTTCCTTATTTCATTATGTTGTAAAGAACCGTTATTCCTTTAGCCGTCTAGTCCTTAATTATAGCATCCAATTTATTTGGTGTAAAATCCGAGTCATATGCACACCATTTAAGAATTGCAATATCTCCTTCAATATTATATTCTTTTATAGTAGTTTTCCATATTTTAAGAGTCAATTTCACCCATGGGTTATCAACAGTATTTGTGTACCTTTGCAGATTGTTATCAGCCAAAATTGCTTGTATGGGGATGGGAAGTATCCGCTCCTCAATGTTTTTCCATTTAGCCTCATATAATGGGTTGCACCAACATATCACAGCTCTCAACTGTGCTGCAAAACAATAATCTCTGAGAGAAGTTAGGCCCCATCCCCCTTTTTTCCTTTACTAATTTAAAGTTTTGAGACGAACTCCAGGCATTTTACCCTGCCAAATATACCTTAATAACATCTTGTTCCATTAATTGATTTGATTTTGATTACTCTCTATTGGCAGGGTCTGAAAGAGATATAACAGTCTGGGCAGTATATTCGTTTTAATTGACTCGGTCCTTGAATTGAGACTAGAAAAGGAATCACGTGCCATCTTGCCATATCTTCCTTATTTTTTATATAAAGGTTGATAATTACATTCCGATAATTTTGCCAAATCTTTTGGCATAATGATGCCCAAATGTTTGACACTGTTTGCCATGCCCAGGGGTATCTACCTTCAATTTCTCTTGGTGGGCTATAGTTATATGATGGTAATTGACTTTTATCTATGTTGATCTTGTATCTTGATAATTGACCATATTGTTCAAAGGATTGCATCAATTTAGGTCAAGAGTATGTTGTTTGCCCCAGATAGATCAAAATGTCATGCACGTAACAAGCCAATTTATGTTCTATCCCTTTAATAGTAATTCCCCTCATATCTTCATTTTGTCTGATGTATTGAGCTAATGGTTCCAGATACAATACGGAGAGTGGCTGTGATCATGCACAAACCTGTCTGGTGCCCCTTTCGAGGGTAAGATTATTTGATAAATATCCATTGCTTTTTAATCCTAGCGGTAGGGTTCTCATATAGTGCCTGTATAGTTTTAATAATTGTGTCTTGAAAACCAAATCAATGAAAAACTCTGTAAAGTCAATTCCAATTAACCGAATCAAGTGCTTTTTCAGCGTCCACGCTTATCACTATTGCTTCGATTTTATTTTATTTTTGTATATGATCCATAATGTAAAGTGTCATTCAAATATTGTCTTGTGTTTGGCGTTGTCTTATAAAACCTGTCTGACCGTCACGTATCAGTATGTGTACAAACTGCTCTAATCGTTTGGCCATGACGGAGGTAAATAATCTATAATCTACATTAAAAACGGATATTGGTTTAAATGACCTGCATTCCATTTTATCCTTGCCTTCGTTCGGTATAGCTGAGATTATCGCTTCCTTCTAACTCGGTGGCATTTGTGGAATACCACTGTGTATACTTCTGGGTGGGGGACAGGGGTGAAAATGACCAGTAGAAATATATCTGTCAGGTCAGGGCTCTGGCACTGAGTTTGTTTCTGTGGTGCAGTGGGATCGTGCGGAGGGCGAGACGAAGCGAGATGTGGCCAGAGGGGATTCATTGTCTGGCGAACAGAAAAGAGGATCTGCAGGCGAGAGATTCTTGGATGGTATTATACCTCTCGGGTGCCAGGGCCGTGACATCTCGGATCGGGTCCCTAGCAATATCCAATGGGAGGGTGAGCAGGCAAAGCTCCACAGGTGCTGGTGTGGTCAGAAATCGGAAGTTAATACAGATTAACAAGTGGCTGCGGTGCAGGGTTAGGAATGAGGGCTTCAGATAGTCAGGTCATTGGGTTTTCTTCAGTGGCAGTTCCGACCTTTGCAGAAAAGACGGTTTCAATCCAATCCAATTTTAATTGACAGACAACCATACGTGAGTAGGCATGAGTACAACCAAACGAAACAGCGTTACTCCAGGACAACGCAACTTGAGGCCCTGTCTCCAATGAATGCCACTGAATGCCACAGTGGAGCGCAACAGAGCTTGTCTTCTGCTGGGCGAACACTAGGGGGCAGCACATACGTCTGCCTGGAGGCAGCACCACTGCCCCAACTTTGGGCAGCTACTTGATTTTCTCTGCCCTCGATCAACTCTCTCAGTTTCCACCTGAACTGTAGGGGAAATAATATCTCAGCGGAAATTTTCCCACTAAAAATAAGGAATTTTCATAGAATTACACGCGGATAAAAACCAGAATGAGATAAACAATTGTGCCCACGGGAGGCAGACAAGTAGGGCACGGTTAGGAGCGGCAAGTATAACAGTCAGGTACAACAGTGTACCCCAGTGGGGGTGCCCCTTGACAATAAGTACTCCTGTTTGAGTACTGTTAGGGGGTGGACACCCCACCTGGGGGAAGCAACAGTGGCCGTGCCTCTGGCACAGAGTCCGGCTCCTTTGCTCAGAAGGGTAGGGAAAGGAAGAGGAAGGAAGTAGTAATAGGAGACTCGATAGTTCGGGGGTCAGATAGGCGATTCTGTGAATGCAGTCAGGGGACCCGGATGGTAGTTTGCCTCCCTGATGCTAGGTTCCAGGATGTTACTGATCGCGTCCAAAATATCCTGAAGTGGGAGGGTGAGGAGACAGAGTTCGTGGTACATATAGGTTCAAATGACATAGGTAGAAAAAGAAAAGAGGTCCTGAAATGAGAATATAGTGAGTTAGGAAGTAAGTTGAGAAGAAGGACCGCAAAGGTTGAAATCTCGGGATTACTTCCTATGCCACGGCGACAGTGACAATTCTAGACCACCTAATACAGAGCGAGAATTGGAGAAGCAAATTTGTAAGGAGATAGCAGATATTTGTAGGAAGCACAAGGTTGTGATTGTGGGAGGTTTTAATTTTCCACACATAGACTGGGAAGCCCAATCTCTAAAATTGCTGGATGGATTAGAATTTGTAGAATGTATGAAGTATATTCTAGACATAGAGGTTCCCAATAATAGAAGGGAGAGTGTTGGATCTGCTGTTAGGGAATGAGATAGGTCAGGTTACGGAGGTATGTGTTTTGGAGTACTTCGGGTCCAGTGATCACAATGCCATTAGTTTCAATATAATTATGGAGAAGGATAGGACTGGACCCAGGGTTGAGATTTCTAACTGGAGAAAAGTAAACATTGAGGAGAGGCGGAAGGATTCAGGAGTGGATTGGGGCAATTTGTTTTATGGGAAGGATGTAATAGAGAAATTGAGGTCATTTAAAGGTGAAATGTTGAGGGTACAGAATCTTTATGTTTCTGTTAGGTTGAAAGGAAAGGTTAAAAGTTTTAGAGAGCAATGGTTTTTGGGGGTTGTTGGAAACTTGGTTCGGAAATACAGAGAGTTCTACAATTAATAGACAATAGACAGTAGGTGCAGGAGAAGCCCATTCGGCTCTTCTAGCCAGCACCGCCATTCACTATGATCATGACTGATCATACACAATCAGTACCCCTTCCCCGCAGTCTCCCCATATCCCTTGACCCCGCTATCTATAAGAGCTTTATCTAACTCTCTCTTGAATGCATCCAGGGACTTGGCCTCCACTGCCTTCTGGGGCAGAGCATTTCACATATCCACCACTCTCTGGGTGAAAAAGTTTTTTCCGCATCTCTGTTCTAAATGGACTACCCCTTATTCTTAAACTGTGGCCACTAGTTCTGGACTCACCAATCAGCGGGAACATGCCTCCTGCCTCCAGTTTGTCCAATCCCTTAATAATCCTATATGATTCAATCAGATCCCCTCTCATCCTTCTAAATTCCGTGTATACAAGCCCAGTCGCTCCAATCTTTCAACATATGACAGTCCCGCCATTCTGGGAATTAACCTTGTGAACCTACGCTGCACTCCCTCAATAGCAAGAATGTCTTTCCTCAAATTTGGAGGCCAAAACTGCGCACAGTACGCTAGGTGTGATCTCACCAGGGCGCTGTACAGCTGCAGAAGGACCTATTTACTCCTATACTCAATTCCTCTTGTTATAAAAGGCCAGCATGCCATTAGCTTTCTTCGCTTCCTGCTGTACCTGCATGTTTGCTTTCATTGACCGATGTACAAGAACACCTGGATCTCGTTGTACTTCCCCTTTTCCTGACTGACTCCATTTAGGTAGTAATCTGCCTTCCTGTTCTTGCCACCAAAGTGGATAACCTCACATTTAGACACATTAAACTGCATCTGCCATACATTTGCCCACTCACCCAACCTGTCCAAGTCACCCTGCATTCTCATAACATCCTCCTGACATTTCACACTGCCACCCAGCTTTGTGGCGTCAGCAATTTTGCTAATGTTACTTTTAATCCGTTCATCTAAATCATTAATGTATATTGTAAACAGCTGTGGTCCCAGCACCGAAGATTGCGGTATCCCACTGGTCACAGCCTGCCATTCCGAAATGGACCCATTCATCACAACACTTTGTTTCCTGTCAGCCAGCCAATTTTCAATCCATGTCAGTACTCTGCCCCAATACCATGTGCCCTACTTTTGCCTACAAATCTCCTATGAGGGACTTCATCAAAAGCTTTCTGGAAGTCCAGGAACACTACATCCTTATCCAATTTCATAGTTACATCCTCACAAAACTCCAGAAGATTAGTGAGGCATAATTTTCCCTTCATAAATCCATGATTCTTCATGGATCCTTCTGATCCTTCTACTGCTATCCACATGTGTCGTAATTTCCTCTTTTATAATTGACTCCAGCATCTTTCCCACCACTGACGTCAGGGTAACCGGTCTATATTTTCCTGTTTTCTCTCTCGCTACTTTCTTGAAATGTGGGACAACATTAGCCACACTCCAAACAGCAGGAACTTTTCCTGAATCTATAGAACATTGGAAAATGATTACCAATGCGTCCACGATTTCTAAAGCTACCTCTTTAAGTACCCTGGAATGCAGACCGTCAGGTCCCGGGGACTTATCAACCTTCAGACTCAACAATCTATCCAACACCGTTTCTTGCCCAATATCAATTTCCTTCCGTTCATCCTTTACCCCAGTTCCTTTGGCCGCTATGACATCTGGGAGATTGTCTGTGTCTTCCCTAATGAAGACAGATCCAAAGTACCTGTTCAACTCATCTGCCATCTCCTTGTTCCCCATAATAAATTAACCCGTTTCTGTCTTCAATGGCCCAGGTTCAATGGTCTTAACTATTTTTTTTGCTATTCACATAACTAAAGAAGCTTTTACTATCCTCCTTTATATTCTTGGCTAGTTTACCTTCGTAAATCATTTTTTCTTGTTGTATTGCCTTTTTTGTTATCTTCTGTTGCTCTAAGTACAGGCTCTTTAAATATAGGCAGCATGGAGTAAACGAGGTGCTCGAAGAATATAAAGAACGTAAAAAGAATCTTAAGAAAGAAATTAACAATTTATTTTCTTCGGTATTCACTAAAGAGAAGGATGTTGAATTGTGTAAGGTTAGGGAAACAAATGGGTTAGTTATGGAAACTATGATGATTAAAGAAGAGGAAGTACAGGGGCTTTTAAAGAATATAAAAGTGGATAGGTCTCCGGGTTCTGACAGAATATTCCTTAGGACCTTGAGGGAAGTTAATGTAGAAATAGCAGGGGCTCGGACAGAATTATTTCAAATGTCATTAGAAGCGGGGATGGTGCCTGGGGTTTGGTGTATTGCTCATGTGGTTCATTGTCTGAAAAGGGTTCTAAGAGTAAACCTAGCAATTATAGGCCTGCAAGTTTGACGTCAGTGGTAGGTAAAATAAGGGAAAGTATTCGTAGAGATGGTGTATATAATTATCTGGATAGACAGGGTCTGATTAGGAACAGTCATCATGGATTGGTGTGTGGAAGGTCATGTTTGACAAATCTTTTTGAATTTTTTGAAGAGGTTACTAAGAAAGTTGACGAGGGTAAAGCAGTGGATGCTGCCTATATGGATTTCAGTAAGGCCTTTGACAAGGTTCCACATGGAAGGTTAGTTAGGAAGGTTCAATAGTTAGGTATTAATATTGAAGTAGTAAAATGTGTTCAACAGTGGCTGTATGGGAGATGCCAGAGAGCAGTGGTGGATAACTGTTTGTCAGGTTGGAGCCCGTGAGTAGTGGTGTCCCTTAGGGCTCTGTACTGGGTTCAATGTTTTTGTCATATACATTAATGATGTGGATGACGGGGTGGTTAATTGGATTAGTAATTATGCAGATGGTGCTAAGATAGATGGCGTTGTGGATAATGAAATAGAATTCCAAAGTTTACAGAGAGATTTAGGACAGTTAGAAGAAAGGGCTGAAAAATGGAAGATGGAGTTTAATGCTGTAAAGTGTGAGGTGCAACATTTTGGTAGGACTAATGAAAATAGGACATACATGGTAAATGGTCGGGCATTTAGCAATGCATTAGAACAGAGTGATGTAAGAATAATGGTGCATTGTTCCCTGAAGGCGGAATATCATGCGGATAGGTTGATGAAGAAAGCTTTTTGTATGCTGACATTTATATATCAGAGCATTGAGTATAGGAGTTGGTATGTAATGTTAAAATTGTACAAGGCATTGGAGAGGTCAAATTTGGAGTATTGGAGAATAGGCTTTTTTCCGTTGAAAATAGGGGAGATTCAAACAAGAGGTCGTGAGTTGAAAGTTAGTGGGCAAAATGTTAGGAGTAACATGAGGGGGAACTTCTTTACTCAGAGAGTGTTAGTTGTGTTGAAAGAGCTTCCAGTAGAAGTGATAGAGGCAGGTTCGATATTGTCATTTAAAATAAAATTGGATACGTATAAGGGCAGGAAAAGAATGGAGGGTTATGGGCAGAGTGCAGGTCGTTGGGACTAGGTGAGAGTAAGCGTTCGGCACGGACTAGAAGGGTCAAGATGGTCTGTTTCCGTGCTGTAATTGTTATATGGTTTTATGGTTATATCTCTCTCGTTACAAAACGAATTAGAGCGTTAGGAGTTTGAGGGGATGTGGTTTGTCATTGAAGACTCGCGGATTTCTCTGGATGTACTGTGGGGAGCGTTTTGACTTGTCGCATCGCCGCCTGGTGTGGAGGCTGCAACGCTGAGGGTCGCCAGAGGCTTCAGAGGGTTCCAGGCTCAGCCAACCCCATCAGGGGCACAAACCTCCCCTCCATCGAGGACATGTTCAAGAAGGAATGCCTCTGGAAGACCATATCCATCAGCGAGGACCCCCTCCAGCCGGGAAATACCCTGGGCTCAACGTTACCATCGGGGAAGGGGTATTGGAGCTTGAAAACTCAACAATTTACAAGCAGTTGCTTCCCTTCCGCCATCAGTTTGAAAACTCTCCCTGAACACTTAAACACTCCCTCGGCAATCACTTATTTTTTGCAGTATTTATTAACTTCCCCGATTTACGTTAATTTTACACAAGGCGTCGGTGAGGCCCCGCTTGGTGTACGGTGTTCAGTTCTGGTCACCCTCCTGTAGGAAAGACGCCACTGAGATGGAAGGAGTGCGGGGGGAGATTTACGAGGATGTTGCCGGGTCTCGAGGGTCAGAGCTATGGAGAAGAGACAAGAAGGATGGGACTTTGTTCTTTGGAGCGTGGGTATGAAGGCAGGGGAGGCACAGATAGGGTGAATACCCAGCCTTTTCTCCCCTTGGCTGGGGCATCGAGAGCTACTATGCACAGCATTGAGGTGAGAGTGGGTGGTGACAACGGAGAGGAGAGGCAGGGACTGGGGTAAGAGACAGAGATAAATGTGGAGAAGTGGAATGAGTTTGTGAGAAGAAGGGCAGAGTGAAAAGAGGAGTGAGTAGAAAGGAGGAGTAAATGGGGAGAGCGGGGGAATTTGGGGCAGGGAGGGGAGAAGAGTGGTCTAGGTGGGGAGAGGGAGAGTGGGGGGAGAATGGGGATGCGAGTAGAGGAGGAGACTGGGGTAGAAAGGAGGGGAAGGTAGAGTGGGTGGGGATGAAAGGATGGGGGAGTGAGGGTGAGGTAGATTGAATGGGGAGAAGTGGGGTGAAGTCACTTGATTGAAGTCGGCCGGAAAGGCAGTTGACAGAGACCTCGGACCTCTTCAGGAATATCCGGGTACAGATATGCCGTCTTCTCGCAGATGAATCTGTAATTACCTTTGCAACTGTAACGGTAACTCGATCCGCATTTACTGCAGGTGGGCGTTTCATAGTTCCACTCGTACAGAATATCAGAGGCCACAATCCTGTTAAAAAGTGTTAGACAATTTCAACAGAGACAAAAGAGATCCAGCAGACAACCGGAGACTGTCACCAAACTAATCCCACTAATCTGCGCTCTCCCCACAGCCCCTTGTCAGCCTCTAAACTTATCCTATGATACCGCGCTCTCCCCTCAACGCCGAGTCCATCGTCGTACTAATCCCATGACACCGCTCTCTCCTACAATCCCGAATCAGCTCCCAAATTAGTTCCGCTGCACCACTCTCTTCCGCCAACCCTGTGTCAGTGAAAAACTAATCCCACTTTCCCACTCTCCCCACAACCCTGAGTCTTTCTCCAAACTGATCTCACTGACTCACTCTCTCCCCAAAGATCTGTGTCAGATCTCAAACTAATCCCACTGCCCGACTCTATTCCCACGACCTCGTTTCAGTCTCCAAACTAATCCCACTGTCCCACTCTCCCCACAACTCTGTCTTTCTCCAAACCGATCTCACTGACTCACACTCTCCCCACAGATCTGTGTCAGAACTCAAACTAATCCCACTGCCGGATTTTCTCCCCACGACCTCGTTTCAGTCTTCAAACTAATCCCACTGACCCACTTCCACACCACAGAGCTGCAACAGTCCAAACCTCACCTGTCTGCGCATTTTCCAATCCAGTATGTTACGTATCGTTGGACAGCGTTGGAAACAAACTTCTGTGAAATTAAATCCCTTCAGTTAATGTTTAGAGAACCAGACTCTAACAATGCATATCCATGTGAAGGGACGGTACAGAGAGGAAATCACACAGTGTCTGAACTTGGGACTATGGTGTGAGTTTCAGTCTTTTTCTGACCCCGAGAGTGTGTGATGGGATGGTGTGAAGGGAGATTCACTCTGTGTCTGACCCCGGGAGTGTGTGATGGGACGGTGTGGAGGGAGATTCACTCTGTGTCTGACCCCGGGAGTGTGTGGTGGGACGGTGTGGAGGGAGATTCACTCTGTGTCTGACCCAGGGAGCGTGTGGCGGGACGGTGTGGAAGGAGCTTCATTCTGTGTCTCACACCTATAGTGTGTGGTGGGGCTTTCTGTCGGGAAATTCACTCTGCGTCTCACATCTGGAGTTTGTGGTGGTATTGCGTGTAGGGAGATTCAGTGTCTGTCTCACCCCGCGACCTCCAGATTATTGATATCTCTTCTCGCGGTAAGACATACCTTTTCTATGCTTGAATTTATTTCGAGGAGCCTTGAATCAAGTTCCGAACAATTTTGCCTCGCTCCATCATAAGATGTTCCAAACGTGGATATGAAATAACAACGGTCTTCATTTTTGGTCCATTCCTGGGGACACGTTATCTCTGCAACTCAGGAACAACAAACCGTGAATCTCCCTCCATAAATCCCGTTGCATCAGCTGGGATCAGAAAGAGTTAAACTCCCTCCACACTGTCCAATTACACACACCTGGGGGCAGACAGAGAGTGCAGCTGCCTCCACAGCGCCCCCTCATACACTCCTGGGGTCAGACACAAAATAAATCTCCCTTCACACCGTCCTTTCACACACTCCCGGGGTCGATGTGAAACTCCATCCGCACCGTCCCATCACACCGTCCCAGGATCAGGCACAGAATGTATCTCCCTCCACGCCGTCCCTTCACACACCCCTGGGGTTATTTAAATCCCATCAAGAGGTGGAGACGGAAGCTCTGTGAGAAGGTGTTTTTTTTAACTGATATTGGTAAAGATGCTGGACTGTGGAGGTGGGTGACGTAGCGCGCTAAAGTTTTAAATGAAAGACCGCCATATACAGCGGCAATAGTCGGAGTGGACTGAGGCAGATTGGGTCGGCTTTGGCTCAATCAGGCTTCGGCAAGAACAGACAGAGGCGAGGTTTGAACGGGGCACAACTGCGCAAGCGCGTGAAAGTCGTCCTTTGAGGCAGCAGGAGAATTTAAATAGCGAGCAGAGGCTGACTCAGGGCGAGCACTGTTGTCCCTGATGATTACACATGCAAAAGGTGCATGGAGTTGCAGCTCCTGACAAACCGTGTTAGGGAACTGGAGCCGGATGAACTTCTGATCATTCGGGAAGCAGAAGCAGAAATAGACAGGAGTTTCAGGGAGATAGTCACCCCTAGGAATCAGGAGACAGGCAGTTGGGTGAGTGTCAAGAGAGGGAAGAGGAATAGACAGGAAGAGCAGAGCACCCATTTGCCCGTTCCCATCAACAATAAGTATACCGTTTTGGATACTGTTGGTGGCGCCGACCAACCAGGGACTAGTTGCAGTGGTTGTGATTCTGGCACCGAGACGGGACTCTCAGCTCAGATGGGATGGAGGGAAATGAGGAGAGCAGTAGTGATAGGGAATTCGATAGTAGTGGGACAGATAAGAGGTTCTGTAAAAGAGATCGAGATTCCCGGATGGCCTGTCGCCTCCGTGGTGCCAGGGTCCGCGGTATCTCGGATGGAGTTCTCAGTATTCTCAAGAGGGAGGGTGAGCAGCCAGATGTCGTGGTCCATATAGGGACCAATGACGTGGGTGGGAAGAGTGAGGAGATCATGAATTGGGTGTTTAGGGAGTTAGGTGCCAAGTTAAAGGACAGGACCTCCAGGATAGCATTCTCAGGATTGCTACCAGTGCCATGTGCAGGTGGGTTTAGAAATAGTAAGGTAGTGCAGATCAATACTTGGTTGAAGATATGGTGCAGGAGGGAGGGCTTCAAACTTATAGGTAAATGGGCAGCTTTCCAGGGAAGGTGGGGCCTGTTCCGGCGGGACGGTTTACATCTGAACTTGAGGCGGGCAAATATTCTTGCAGGTAGGTTAGCTAGAGAGGATCCAGTGGATTTATACTAGATACAAGCGGCGAGGGGGAACCAGAGTGTAGGAATAGATGTATGGGAGAAGGAAGAAAAAGACAATAAAGTTCTTTGTACTGTCAGAGATAAACAGAAAGGAAGAGGTGTAGAATTTCTTAAATATATTTATTTTAATGCTAGGAGCATTGTAAGAAAATTGGATGAGTTTAGAGCATGTATTGATACCTGGAAATATGATGTTGTAGCTATTCGTGAAACATGGTTGCAGGAGATATGTGATTGGCAACTAAATATTCGTGGATTTCGTTGCTTCAGGTATGATAGAATCGGAGAGACAAGAGTGTTGCGTTGTTTGTCAGGGAAAATATCACAGCGGTGCGCTGGCAGTATATATGAGAGGGATCGTCTAGGGAGACTATTTGTGTGGAATTGAGGAATGTGAAAGGGGTTAGTAACACTTTCACATTAGTGACCACCCAATTGGGTGCATTAGTGACCACCCAATGGGGAGCTGGAAATGGAGGAGCAAATTTGTAAGGAGATAACAGATATTTGCAGTAAGCACAAAGTTGTGATAGTGGGGGTTTTAATTTTCCACACATAAACTGGAAAGCCCATTCTGTAAATGGCTGGATGGGGTTGGAGTTTGTAAAATGTGTGCAGGATAGTTTTTTGCAGCAATACATAGTGGTACCGACAAGAGAAGGGGTAGTGTTGGATCTCCTGTACTGAATGAAGTAGGTCAGGTGAGGGGGTATGTGTTGGGGAGCACTTCAGGTACAGTGATCACAATAACATTAGTTTCAATATAATTATGGAGAAGGATAGGACTGGACAAAGGGTCGAGATTTTTTATTGGAGAAAACCTAACTTTGAGGAGATGAGAAAGGATTTAGAACGAGTGAGTGGGACATGTTGTTTTATGGGAAGGATGTAATAGAGTAACGTAGGTCATTTAACGGTGAAATTTTGAGAGTAAAGAATCTTTATGTTTCTGTTAGGTTGAAAGGAAAGTTTAAAAGTTTGACAGAGCAATGATTTTCTAGGGATATTGAAGACGGTTAGGAAAAAGAGAGATATCTACAATACATATAGCCAGCATGGAGGTAATGAGGTGTTCTGGGAATATAAAAAATGTAAGAAGAATCTTAAGAATGAAATTACAAAAGCTAAAAGAAGATGCGAGGTTGCTTTGGCAAGTAAGGTGAAAATAAATCCAAAGGGTTTCTACAGTTATAGTAATAGCAAAAGGATAGTGAGGGATAAAATTGGTCCTTTAGAAAATCACAGTGGACAGCTATGTGTGGAGCCGAAAGAGATGTGGGAGATTTTGAACAATTTCTTTTCTTCGGTATTCACTAAGGAGAGGTATATAGAATTGTGTAAGGTAAAGGAAACAAATAGGGAAGATATAGAAACTATGACGATTGACGATTAAAGAGGAGGAAGTACTGGCGCTTTTAAGGAATATAAAAGTGGATAAATCTCCAGGACCTGACAGGATATTCCCTAGGACCTTGAGGGAAGATAATGTGGAAATAGCGGGGGCTCTGACAGAAATATTTCAAATGTCTTTAGAAAAAGGGAATGGTGCCGGAGGATTGGCGTATTGCCCATGCGGTTCTTTTGTTTTAAAGGGGTTCTAAGAGTAAATCTAGTAATTGAAGGTCTGACAGTTTGAGGTCAGTGGTGGTAAATTAATGGAAAGTATTCTTAGAGATGGTATATATAATTATCCCGATAGACAGTGCCTGATTAGGAACAGTCAGCATGGATTTGTGCGTGGAAGGTCATGTTTGACAAATCTTACTGATTTTTTTCAAGAGGTTACGAGGAAAGTTGACAAGGGTAAAGCTGCGGATGCTGTCTATATGGACTTCAGTAAGGCCTTTGGCAAGGTTCCGCACGGAAGTTTAATTAGGAAGGTTCAATCTTTTGGTATGAATATTGAAGCAGTAAAATTGATTCAACAGTGGCTGGATGGGATAATCCAGAGAGTAGTGGTAGATAACTGTCTGCCAGGTTGGAGGCCGGTGACTAGTGGCGTGCCTCAGGGATCAGTACTGGGTCCAATGTTGTTTGTCATATAGATTAATGATCTGAATGAGGGGTTGATAAGCTGGATTGGTAAATATGCAGATGATACTAAGGTAGGTGGCTTTGTGGATAATGAAGTAGGTTCTCAAAGCTTGCAGAGAGATTTAGGCCATTTAGAAGAGTGGGCTGAACGATGGCAGATGGAGTTTAATGCTGATAAGTGCGAGGTGCTAAATTTGGAAGGAATAATCCAAATAGGACATACATGGTAAATGGTAGGGCATTGAACTATGCAGTAGAACAGAGTGATTTAGGAATAATGGTGCATGGTTCCGTGAAGGTGGAATAGGATGTGGATAGGGTGTTGAAGAAAGCTTTTGGTATGCTGGCCTTTATAAATCAGAGCACTGAGTATAGGAGTTGGGATGTAATGTTAAAATTGTACAAGGCATTGGTAAGGCCGAATTTGGAGAATTGTGTTCAGTTCTGGTCACCAAATTATAAGAAAGATGTCAACAAAATAGAGAGTATAGAGAAGATTTACTAGAATGTTACCTAGGTTTCAGCACCTAAGTTGCAAGGAAACGTTGAACAAGTTATGTCTATTATTTGGAGCGTAGAAAGTTGAGGAGGTACTTGATAGAGGTATTTAAAATTATGAGGGGGATAGATTGTGTTGATGTGGATAGGCATTTTTCCATTGAGAGTAGTGGAGATTCAAACAAGAGGACATGAGTTGAGAGTTAAGCGTCAAAGGTTTAGGAGTAACTAGAGGGGGATTTTTTTTTCTCAGAGAATGGTACCTGTGCTGAAGGAGATTCCAGTAGGGGTGGTAGAGACAGGTTCGGTATTGTGATTTGAAGTAAAATTGGATACGTATATGGACCGGAAAGAAATGGAGTGTTTTGGGCTGAGTGCAGGTCGGTGGGACAAGGTGAGAGTAAGCGTGCGGCACGGATTAGAAGGGCCGAGATGGCCTGTTTCCGTGCTGTAATTGTAATATGGTTATATGATCAGACGCAGACAGAGTCTCTCTCTCCACGGACCCATCAAACACTCCAGGTTCAGACGTGGAGTGAAGCTCCCTGCACACTCCCGGGATCAGACACTGAGAGAAGTTTCAGTCCACAACCTTCTGTCACACACTCTCGGAGTCAAACACAGAGACTCGCTCCCTGTACAAAGCCTCGACTCATACTGTCTGGGTGAGACAAGAATAAATCTCTCTCTCCCTAGCCTCATCACACATTTCAGCCTTCAGATGTGTGATGAAGCTTACAGCACACCGTCCCGTCACGATGATCCCGAGTCAGATGCTCAATATTACTCTTTCCACACCGTCTCATCACACACTCCAGCGGTCAGACACAGAAAGGAACTCCCTAAGCACAGCAGACAAATGTCAGAGGGAGAGTGATTCTCCCTCCACAGGTTCTCAACACACCACAGAGCAAAGCGTCAGACATAGACGGAAGCTGCCTCCACACGGTCGCATCACACACTCCCGAGTCTAACACCGTGTGAATCTCCCTCCTTACGTACCATCACACATATCCTGACGCGTCACAAAGTGAACCTCTCTCTGAACCATCCCATCACACCGCCCTGTGTTCTCACACAAAGCAAATTTCCGACCACACCCTCTCATGGAACATTCAAGGGGTCAGACTCCTCCACAACATCCAACCACACAATCCGGTGTCACATCTAATGAACGTCCCTCTGCACTGTCGCATCACACATTCGCGGAGTCAGATACAGACGCTCTCTCTCACTACGATCCCATTACACGCTCTGGCAGTCAGACATAGAATGAAGCTCCATCCACACCTTCCCATCACACTCACGGATTCAGACACAGACTTCAGCTCTCTCTCCACTATCCCATCACACACTCTTGATCAGACAGAGTGAAGCCTCCGCTGCACCGTCCCGTCACATACTCCCAGATTCAGAGTGAAACTCTCTCTCCACGGTGAATAACACCCATCAGGGGTCAGACATGAAGTGAATCTCTCCGACCGCTGTCCCATCACACAATCCCATGGTCAGACAGACAGTCAATTTTCCTCCACAGTGTCCCATCACACACTGCTGGATTCAGTGATAGAGTGAATTTCCACCACGCAGCCCCATCACACACTCACCGGGTCAAACACAGAGTGAATCACCCTCCATACTATCTCTTCACACACTCCCAATGTCAAGCACAGAGTGACGATTCCTCTCTCCATGCCTGCCCTGTGATGAGGAGCGGGTGAAAGAGGGGGATGATGCCTCACCTCTTCTGCTGGTCAACAATTCGCAGATTTGAGCCCTGGTTTCGTTAACAGATCTGTACTTCGTTTCCATCTCAGTGAACTGTTGACGGAGATCGCTGTGCATTCGTTTAAGATCGGACACATTAGAGTTGAACGCAGAAAGCTTGGATTGAAGGTTTGAGTTTAACTCATTGTAACTTCGGTCGGAGGTGATCTTAGAGTGACGAATCTGTGACACTGAGAGAGATGGTTAGGGAAGTTTAGCGTTTGCAGTGACACGTGAGTCAGCCTCACGCATCCGAACGTGTCACAGAGAGTTTTGTGTCCGAGTCACAGTGAAGGATGTGCCTATGGCACAGTGACAGGCTTCGGCGCCACGGTGAGGGGCGTGTTTGCGTCCCGCGAAGGGGTATATCAATGTCCTGGTGAAGGTTTTGTTTTTACCATGGGGGTCTGCGGCAGTATCGTGCGGGGCATGCACGAGTTACTGAGGAAAGTATCTGTGTCACTTTGTGGCAGTTTACGTGTCCTGACCAGCGGTGTACCGGATCACAATAAAGTGTATCTCGATGTCAAGGCGAGGAAAATGTCAGTTTGATGGGCGTTGTGGTGTCATGGTATGAGGAGAATCTGTGTCATGGTGTGGGGTGTGCTGAACTCATGGAGCGGGACATGTCTCTTTCACGGTCAGAGAAATGTCATGGCCACGGTGTGTGTGTGAGTGTCACGATGCGGTGTGCGTCGGTGTCACGGAGAGAACTGTGTTGGTGTAATTGATAATTTAGCTGTCTGTATCACGTTCAGGAGTTTTCCTGTGTCAGGGTGAGGTGTGGGTAATTGCCTCAGTGAGCGGTACATCGGTGTTATGTTGAGGGGCGATACCGTCTCGGTAAGGGGTGTTACAGTGACGTGTGAGTCTTTGTCACGATGCGGTGCAGAGCGGATCACGTTGAGGAGCGTGATGGTGTCACGGTGTACGGTACGTCCGAGTCACGGTGAAGAGCGTATCCGTGTCACTGTGAGGTGTGTTTCGGTGTCGCCTTGAGGAGTTTATCAGAGCCACGGTCAGGGACATGACGATTTCACGGTGAGGGGTGCTTTGCGGTCAGTGTGACTGCCATGTGTGTGTCACGGCGATGTTCGTGTCAGTGTCGCGGTTAGGAGTGTATCTGTGTCTCGTTGAAGGTCGTGAACATTACGGCTTTGTTCATGGTAGAGAGAATGGCGTGTCGGTGTCAGGACGAGTCTTGATTATGTTACGGTAAAGGCCGGGTATTTATCACGGTTAGGGGTGTGTCCGTGTTGTGGTGATGTGTTTTAGTCGGTGTTACGGTAAGCGGCGTGTCGGTGTCACTGTGGTGTTTAACAATAACAATTTATTCCACTCTCTTTATTTACGGTCTGACTCCACCCGGAGCCCGTTCCACTCACCATGGATCGAGAGTCCGACCACAATCACGATGAGGGCGGCTGTAACTAGGCAGAGTAGGCAGATCAGACGGTACGGTCTATTTCCGATCTTCACTTTCCTCTCCCGCTCTTGCGCAGCTGTGGAGATAACATGTGCTCATAAGATCACAATAAATGTTTATTAAGACAATAGGAGTTATTTAATGAATACTTTACCTCAGTATCTTCGTGACTGTAGCGATGACTTGCAACGGACTGAAATGCCTGAGCATGTAGATATTAAGAAAGATGAAGTAATGGAGCTTTTGGAAAGCATCAAACTGGATAAGTCGTCGGTACCGGACGAAATATACCCCAGGCTACTGTGGGACGCGAGGGAAGAGATTGCTGAAGCACTGGCGATGAACTTTGCATCATCAATGGAAACGTGAGAGGTTCCGGATGATTGCGGATATTGTTTCTTTAGTAAAGAAAGTGAGAGGACATTGCCCAGGAAATTATAGACCAGAAAGACTTACCTCAGCGGTTGGTAAGTTGATGGAGAAGATCGTGAGAGGCAGGATTTATGAACATTTGGAGAGGTATAATATGTTTAGGAGTTGTCAGTATGGCTTTGTGAAGGGCAGATCGTGCCTTACGAGACAGATTGAATTCTTGTGGGGATGTGACTAAAGGAAGAAGAAGGTGATTAAGGAAGAGCAGTGGATGTCGTGAATGTGGTCTTCAGCAAAGCAATTTATAAGATACTCCATGCAAGGCTTACTGAGAAATTAAGGAGGGATGGGATCCAAGCGGATCTTGTTTTGTGGATCAACAACTGGCTTGCCCACAGAAGGCAAAGAGTGATTGTAGACGGGTCATATTCTGCACAGAAGTCGATCACCAGAGGAGCGCATCAGGGATCTGTTCTGGGGCCCTTATATTTCGTGAGTTTTATAAATGAACTGAATGAAGATGTGGGAGGATGGTTTCGTAGGTTTGCTGATGACACAATGCTTGGGGGTGTTGTGGATAGTTGGAGGGCTGTCAGAGGTTACAGCGGGACATTGATAGGATTCAAAACTGGGCTAATGAAGTGGCAGATGGATTTGAACCCAGTAAAGTGTGAAGCTGTTCTTTTTTATCAGTCAAATACGATGGCAGACTATAGTATTAATGGTGAGACACTTGGTAGTGTGGCGAATCAAAGGCATCTTAGAGTCCGAGCTCAAAGCAGCTGCGCAGATTGATTCTGCGGTTAAGAAGGCGGATGTTGTATTGGCCTTCATCAATCGTGGAATTGAATTTAGGAGCTGAGAGGTAATTTTGCAGCTATATAGGACCCTGGTCAGACCCCACTTGGAGTACTGTGCTCAGTTCTGGTCACCTCACTATAGGAAAGATGTGCGATCCATGGAAAGTGTACAGAGGAGATTGACAAGAATGTTTACTGGATTTGTGAGCATGCCTTATGAGAATAGTTTGAGTGAACTCGGCCTTTAATCCTTGGAGCGACGAAGGATGGGAGGTGACCTGATAGAGATAAAAGATGATGAGAGGCATTGATCGCGTGGATAGTCAGAGGTTTTGTCGCAGGACTGAAATGGCTCGCACGAGAGGCCATGCTTTAAGCTGCTTGGTACAAAGGTGATGTCAGTAGGACGTTGTTGTCATTTTACTCAGAGAGTGGTGAGTGCATGGAATTGGCTGCAGGTGGTGGTAGTGGAGGAGGAACCGATCGGGACTTTTATAGGACTTCGAGCTTAGAAAAATAGAGGGTTCTGGGTAAAGCCTTGGTTGTTCGAAGGTAGGGACGAGTTCGTTTCAACTTTTTGGCCGAAGAGCCTGTAATGTGCTGTATGTTTTCTATGTTTGAATGGTTCTATATACATCACAATCAGGAGAGGTCCTACAGAATAAAGAGTCTCAGTTACAGAGAGAGGGCAGTGCCGGCAGACGATCAGGTGCAAGGGGCCAGGACGAGGTAGATCGTGAGGTCAGGACTCCATCTGATCGTCCCAGGGGGTCGTTCTATAATCCGATAGAAACGGGCCAGAAGCCGTCCTTGAGACTGGCGGGACGAGCTTTCGTACCTTTCTCCCCGATGGGAGGGAGACCGGCTGGGTTGGGTGGGGGTCTGTGGTTATGCTGGCTGCTTCACGGAGACAGCAGGAAATGTGGACAATGTCCACGGAGAGAACATGTCAGATTTCTATCTTTGGAGTAAGACAGCAGGACGGCTGATTAGGGCAGTGTACGAGACGTGGTGAATAGGGACTTCAATGAGCTATTGTTGGGCTGCTCTGTATGAGGGGGTGGGGCCAGGGGACATTAGACTGACGTCATCACTGTGAACTCTGACCTGTTTGTGCAGTGGTTGACAGACCGCGGGTTCCCGAGGCAATGGGAGGATCTTCGTCCTCATCGATGCGGGGTTTCTTTTTCCGAATGTTCAGCTCCGAGTAGGTGGAGTTCAGACCGTCTGGGAGAGAGACAGAGACAGGCAGATTAGGAAGAGTGTGAGAGCGGTAGGGAATGGGGGAGGGAGTCGCGGAGACAGAGAAGAGAGAGAGGGACAAGTGAAGGGAGAGAGCGTATGAGGTAGCGAGAGAGAGGGTCAGTGAGAGCGGGGAGAGAGAGAGGACAGAGACGTGGAGACACAGAGAAGGCGAAAACGATGGACAGAGAGGGGAGAGCGCGATGCGGGCATTGGATAGGAAAATGCGAGAGAAAGAACGGGTAGAGAAAGGGGAGAGGAGGCAGACTGTGTCGGGGGGAGCGGAGTGAGAGGCGTGAGAGATGAATGGAGGGGAATGAGAAGGGAGAGGGAAGGCGGGCGGAAGTGGAGAGGGATGGGGAAGCGATAGCAAGAGAATTTCAGTGAGAGGGGAAAGAGCGAGCAGGGAGAGCGTCGTGGAGCGGGAGAGATGGATGGAGAGAAAGAGAGAGCGTGGAGGGGAGATGAGCGGCAAACTTCGAGACAGAGAGAGATGGGATGAACGGGCGGGGTTGACGGGGGTATAAGACTGAGCAGAGAGAGAGAGCGATAGAGAGGGAGATCGTGAGTGGTAGAGACGGTGACTGTGATAGAAGAGAGACCGGAGGGAGTAGGGGCAATGAGAGAGGACGAAGAGTACGGGACAGTGGGAGACAGTAAGTGAAATAGTGTGAGGGAGAGACAGGGGATGGAGGGAGAGAGGAGACGGTGTGATAGAAGGGGAAAGAGGGAAAAGAGAGTGGTGTTAGAAAAGGGAGAGGTGGTTAAGGTTTAATACCGCGCTCCTTCTCAGCGTCTCACCCACAGTCCTCCTTCCTCACTACAACAACACGAATCTAACTGATCTCCACCACCCCTTCCCCACATCGCTTTCTCCTCATTGCGCCTTCCTCTGCATACCATGTCATCTTCCCACAGCACTCCCTTCACTCTCAATCCCACGGCGCTACCTCACATCCGCCCCTCCCAGGGCGCAACACTCCGCACCGATCGTCAGACAGAGAATCCCCCCCCCCCCCACCTTCGCATCTCTCATGCGTTTCCTCCGTGTTATTCTCAAACAGGGATTCATTAGGGTCAACTGTACGTTTTCCCTGAGATCTCTCGACAGGATTGGACACGTCACCTAAACAGGGACAAACTAACAAAGATGAAACTGATCTCGATCTGTCCGGACTCGGGTTGCCGAGAGGGTCTTGAAATTAACTTCCGCGTACAGCACATCACGTTCAGCTGGACACAGAAGATTGAGGGTCAGACAGAGAGTGAATCTCCCTCCGCACGGTTCCATCACAAACTCCTGGGGTCAGACACACAGTGATGCTCCCACCCCATGGTCCTATCACACACGACTGGAGGCAGACACCGAGTGAAGCTCCCTCCACGTTGTCCTAGGGCCTAGGGGGCCGTTCGATAATCCGATAAAAACGGGGCAGAAGCCGTCCTTGAGACCGGTGGGACGTGCTTTCGTAACTTTCTCCCCGATGGGAGTGAGTCGGGGTGGGTTGGGTCGAGGTCTATGGTTATGCTGGTTGCTTCACGGAGACAGCAGGAAATGTAGACAGTGTCCATGGATGTAGACATGTAAGATTTCCATCTTTGGAGTAAGACAACAGGTGGCTGATTAGGGCAGTGTACCAGACGTGATGGAGAGGGTCTAATGAGCTATTGTTGGTCTCCACTGTATAAGGGGGTGGGGCCAGGGGAGATTAGACTGATCGATTTGATTGCTGAGGACCTGTTTGGCCTGATTGGTTGGTAAAATGTACACTAACAAATACTGTCACAAGATCCCAGATGGTAGATCAATCTGGGAGATGGAAGAGAGGAAGGAAGGGACGAAGAAAGAAAGGAGCGGTGATAGAGGGAGGGAGGGCTGAGATCCGGTTGGTGGAAGTTGGAGGAGGGAGAGATACGGATGGCCTGAGACCGAGGGAGAGTTGTCGCGCTAATATGATCGGGAAGGACTGATCAGGCACGGGGAGTAGATGTAATCTACCTAGAATTTAACAAGGTCCTAGATGGTACACTGCTCTGGAAGATGATGGTACAGGAGTCGGGAGGTCACGTTGCAGATGTACAATGAAGCCGCTCTTGTTCAGTGTTGGTGGCCCTGATATAGGAAATGTCACTGTGACGGAAGGTTCACGAGGATGTTGGACTCGGGGGAGTGAGGCATGGAGAAAGATCGGGCAGGTCGGGACTTTATTCCTTGGAGCGCAGGGGCGACCTTACAGAGTTGAATAAAACCACGAGGGGCGCAGGCAGGGTGAACGAGCACAGACGTTCCTCAGGTCCGGGGTATCGGGAGCTAGAGGGTAGAGGATTGAAGTGAGAGTCGATGGCGACGAAGGAGAGAATTGAGGAAACGCGGAGGCTGTTTTAGAGAGAACAAAGAAGGAGAGAGAGGGGCGAGAGAAAGGTTGGGAGAGGAAATAGGGAGAGGAGAGAGTGGGGTGGGAGTGGGGGAGAGTGGGCGGACGGAGAAGAGTGGGACAGATGTGGAGAAAGAAGGCCATAGATTTGTAGGAGTTTGCAGGAGAGTGGTGGGGGAGAAACCGGATGCGAGCAAAGGAGGAGAAAAGGGTAGGAGTGGGTCAGAGAGTGTGGTATGGGAATTGTTAGAGTGGATGAGAGAGGAGGAGGAGAACGAGGATGTTGCCGGACTCAGGGGACTGATCTAAGGAGAGAGGTCGGAGAGGTTGGGACTTTAATTCTTGGAGCGTAGTGATGACCTTACAGAGACGTATAAAACCACGAACGGTCAACGCGTAGAGTTATTTTCCCCAGACATGCAGAATAGCCACATAACCATATCAACGTATTACAATTACAGCACGGAAACAGGCCATCTCGGCCATTCTAGTCCTTGTCGAACGCTTACTCTCACCTAATCCCACCGACCCGCACTTAGCCCATAACCCTCCATTCCTTTCCTGTCCATATACCTATCCAATTTTGCTTTAAATGACAATACCGAACATGGCTCTAAAACTGCTACTGGAAGCTCATTCCTACAGCTACCACTCTCTGAGTAAAGAAATTCCCCGTCATGTTACCCTTAAACTTTTGCCCCATAAGTCTAAACTCATGTGCTCTTGTTTGCATCTCCCCTACTCTCAATGGAAAAACCTTATACACGTCAACTCTATCTATCCCTCTCATAATTTTATTTACCTTTATCGTCCCCCCTCAACGTTCTGCGCTCCAAAGAATAAAAACCTAATTTCTTCAATCTTTCACTGTAACTTAGGTGCTGAAACCCAGGCAAAATTCTAGTCAATATTATCTGTACTCTCTCTATTTTGTTGACATGTTTACTATATTTCAGTGACCAGAACTGTACGCAATACTCCAAATTCGGCCTTACCAATGCCTTGTACAATTTTAACATTACATCCCAACTCCTATACTCAATGCTCTGATTTATAAAGGCCAAAATACCAAAAGCTTTCGTCAGCACCCTATCCACATGAGATTCCATCTTCAGGGAACTATGCACCATTATTTCCAGATCACTCTGTTCTACTGCATTCTTCAATGTCCTACCATTTTCCATGTATGTCCTATTTGGATTATTCCTATCATAATGTAGCACCTCACACTTTTCAACATTAAACTCCATCTGCCATCGCTCAGCCCACTCTTCTAAATGGCCTAAATCTTTCTGCAAACTTTGAAAACCTACTTCAGTATCCACAACGCCAACTAACTTAGTATCATCTGCATAGTTGCTAATCAAATTTACCACCCCATCATCCAGATCATTGATGTATATGACAAACAACATTGAACTCAGTACAGATCCCTGAGGTACACCACTAGTCACCGGCCTCCAACCTGACAAACAGTTATCCACCACTACTCAAGGGCATCTCCCATCCAGCCACTTGTGAATATACTATACTACTTCAATATTAATACCTAACGATTGAACTTTCCTAACTAACCTTCCATGCGGAACCTTGTCAAAGGCCTTACTGAAGTCCATATAGACAACATCCACTGCTTTACCCTCGTCAACTTTCCTCGTAACCTCTTCAAAAAATTCAATCAGATGTGTCGAACATGACCTTCCACGCACAAATCCTAATCCTAATCAATCCCTCTCTATCCAGATAATTATATATGCTATGACGTCAAACTGACAGGCCTATAATTGCTAAGTTTACTCTTAGAACCCTTTTTAAACAATTGAACCACATGAGCAATACGCCAATCCTCTGGCACATTTCCCGTTTCTAATGACATTTGAAATATTTCTGTCAGAGCCCCTGCTATTTCTACACTAACCTCCCTCAAGGTCCTAAGGAATATCCGGTCCGGATCCGGAGTTTTATCCACTTTTATATTCCTTAACACCGCCAGTACTTCCTCCTCTTTAATCGTCACAGTTTCCATGACTTCACTACTTGTTTACCTTGCCTTATACAATCCAATATTCTTCTCCTTAGTGAATACCGAAGAAAAGAAATTGTACATAATCTCCCCCATCTCTTTCGGCTGTCCACTCTGATTCTCTAAGGGACCAGTTTTATCCCTCACTATCCTTTTGCTATTCATATAACTGTCGAAACCCTTCGGATTTATTTTCCCCTTACTTGCAACCTCGTATCTTCGTTTAGCTGTTCTAATTTCTTTCTTGTTTACATTCTTTATGTTCTTCGAGCACCTCATTTACTCTATGCTGCCTATATTTCTTGTACATATCTCCCTTTTTCCTAACCAAGTTTCCAATATCCCCTGAGAACCATGGCCCTCTCAAACTTTTAAGCTTTCCTTTCAACCTAACAGGAACATAAAGATTCTGTACCCTCAGAATTTCACCTTTAAATGACCTCCATATCCCTATTACATTTTCCCCATAAAACAACTTGTCCCAATCCACTCGTTCTAAATCCTTTCGTATCTTCTCTATGTTAGCCTTTCTCCAATCAAAAATCTCAACCCTGTGTCCAGTCCTATCCTTCTCCATAATTATATTGAAACTAACGACATTGTGATCACTGGACCGAAGTGCTCCCCCAAAACATATACTTCCGTCACCTGACATATTTTATTCCCTAATAGAAGATCCAACACTGCCCCTTCTCTGATTGGTACCTCTGTACATTGCTGCAAAAAATCTATCCTGTACATATTTTACAAATCCAAACCAACCATCCCTTTCACGGTATGGGCTTCCCAGTCTATGTGTGGAAAATTAAAATCTCCCATAATCACAACCCTGTGCTTACTACAAATATCTGTTATCTCTTTTCTGATTTGCTCCTCCAATTTTTGCTCTCCACTGGGTGGTCTATAATACATCTATAATATATTAGACGAGCCCTCTAATCTATCCTGCCAGAGCAGCGCTGTAATTTTTTCTCTGACAACTAACGCAAAATCTCCCCCTCTTGTCCCTCCGATTCTATCACACCTGAAGCAAAGAAATTCACGACTATTCAGTTGCCAATCACACCCCTCCTGCAACGATGTTTCACTAATAGCTACAACATCATACTTCCAGGTATCAATCCACGTTCCAAGCTCATCCACCCTTCTTACAATGTTCCTAGCATTAAAATAAATGCATTTAAGAAATTTTCCACCTCTTCCTCTCTGTTTATCTCTAACAGTACAAAGAAATTTACTGTCTTCTTTTTCTTCCTTCTCCCATACATCTGTTCCGACACTCTCGAGGACCAGAGCGCAACGGGCTAAGGTGAGAGGAGAAAGGGATTTAAATGCGGAGCTGAGTGATAACTTTCTTTTTACACAGACGGTGATCAGTCTATGGACGGAGCTGACAGTGGACGTGTTCGAGACAGACTCATTGGAAACTCGGACTCTTGAGATTATGGCACGTGACCACTCCAGAATGACGTCATCACTGTGAACTCTGACCTGTTTGTGCTGCGGTAGACAGCCCGCCGGGTCCCGAGGAAATGGGAGGATCTTCATCCTCATCGATGTGCGGTTCCTCTTTCCGAACGTTCAGCGCTGAGTCAGTGGAGTTCAGACCGTCTGGGGGATAGAGTCGGACAGGCGGATACGAAAAGAGTGAGAGCGGTAGGGGATAGGGGAGGGAGTCGGTGATAGACAGAAGAGAGAGGGGTTGAGAGAAGAGAGAGAGGGATACGTGAGGGGGAGAGAAGGCGTGAGACAGCGGCAGAGTGTGAGGGAGAAGAGGGGAGAGAGAGGACAGAGACGTGGGGATAGAGTGAAGGTGAAAAGGATACGCAGAGTGGGGAGAGCGCGATGTGGGCATTGGGCATGAAAGTGCGAGAGAAAGAATGGGGAGAAAGTGGGAGGAGGGAGGGGGAAATGGGTCGGGGAGAGAGGAGTGAGAGGTGTCAGAGAGCGGAATGAGAGGGGAGAGCGAGGGAGGGTAGAAGAATGGGAGAGGGTTAGGGAAGAGAGAACAAGGGAATTTCAGAGAGGGCAAAAAAGCGTCGTGAAGTGGGAGAGAGGAGTGGATAGAAAGGAGGGAATGGAGTGAGGGGAGATGAGGGTCAAACGGACTGAGAGAGGTAGGAATAACTGGAGGTGTGGGCGGGTTGGTAAGAGAGTTAACAGAGAGAGAGAGAGAGTAAAAGGGTGCGATGGAGAAATCAGGAGGGATAGAGATGGTAACTGTGATAAAGGAGAGACGGGGACAATGAGAGAAGGCGAATAGAAGGGTACAGTGGGAGTCAGTAGGGGAAATAGTGTGAGGGAGCGGCAGTGCAGAGTCGGCGAGAGGAGACGGGGTGAGAGAAGGGCAAGGAGATGAGAGAAGGGGAAAGAGGAAAAAGACAGTGGGGTTAGAAAAGGGAGAGAGGGCTTAAGGTTTTATACCGCGCTCCCTACTCACCGTCTCTCCCACTGTCTTCACTCTTCACCACACCGACACGCAAAGCTCCGCACGGAAAATCAAAGGGAATTTCCCCGTCATCGCATCTCGCACGCGTTCCCTCCGTGTTATTCTCAAACAGGGAATCGTTAGAGTCAACTGTAAGGTTGCTCTGATATCTCTCGACAGGATTGAACACGTCAGCTAAACAGGGTTAAACCGGCAAAGATGAAACTGACCTAGATCTGTCCCGGCAGGGGGCTCAGGGAATGACATGAAATTAAGTACATCAGGTTCAGCTGGACACAGAAGAGTGAGCTCCCTCCACACCGTCCCGTCACACACTTCCCGGGTCAGACACAGAGTGAATCTCCCTCCACACCGTCCCATCACACACTCCCGAGGTCAGGCACAGAGTGAATCTCCCTCCACACCGTCCCATCACACACTCCCGGGGTCAGACACAGAGTGAATCTCCCTCCACACCGTCCCATCACACACTCCCGAGGTCAGGCACAGAGTGAATCTCCCTCCACACCGTCCGATCACACACTGCCGGGGTCAGACACAGAGTGAATCTCCCTCCATAAGGTCCCATCACACATTCCCGAGCTCAGACACAGAGTGAATCTCCCTCCACACCGACCCATCACACACTCTGGGGATCAGACACAGAGTGAATATCCCTTCACAGCGTCCCACCACACACACCCGGGGATCAGACACAGAGCGAATCTCCCTCCACAACGTCCCATCACACACACCCGGGGCCAGACACATAGTGAAGCTACCTCCACAACGTCCCATCACACACTCTGGGGATTAGACACAGAGTGAATCTCCCTCCACACAGTCCCATCACACACTTCCCGGGTCAGACACAGAGTGAATCTCCCTCCACACCGTCCCATCACACACTCCCGAGGTCAGGCACAGAGTGAATCTCCCTCCACACCGTCCGATCACACAATGCCGGGGTCAGACACAGAGTGAATCTCCCTCCATAAGGTCCCATCACACATTCCCGAGGTCAGACACAGAGTGAATCTCCCTCCACACCGTCCCATCACACACTCTGGGGATCAGACACAGAGTGAATCTCCCTTCACAGCGTCCCACCACACACACCCGGGGATCAGACACAGTGCGAATCTCCCTCCACAACGTCCCATCACACACTCTGGGGATTAGACACAGAGTGAAACTCCCTCCAGACCGACGCATCACACACTACTAGGGTTAGAAACAGAGTGAATCTCCCTCCAAACCGTCGTATCACACACTCCCGGGGTCAGAGACAGAGTGAATCTCCCTCCACACCGTCCCATCACACACTTCCCGGGTCAGACACAGAGTGAATCTCCCTCCACACCGTCCCATCACACACTCCCGAGGTCAGGCACAGAGTGAATCTCCCTACAAACCGTCGCATCACACACTCCCGGGGTCAGAGACAGAGTGAATCTCCCTCCACACAGTCCCATCATACACTTCCCGGGTCAGACACAGAGTGAATCTCCCTCCACACCGTCCCATCACACACTCCCGAGGTCAGGCACAGAGTGAATCTCCCTCCACACCGTCCGATCACACATTGCCGGGGTCAGACACAGAGTGAATCTCCCTCCATAAGGTCCCATCACACACTTCCCGGTTCAGACACAGAGTGAATCTCCCTCCACACAGTCCCATCACACACTCCCGGTCAGACACAGAGTGAATCTCCCTCCACAACCTCCCATCTCACACACCCGGTGTCAGACACAGAGTGAAGCTACCTCCACAACGTCCCATCACACACTCTGGGGATTAAACACAGAGCGAAACTCCCTCCACACCGACGCATCACACACTCCCGGGGTCAGACAAAGAGTGAATCTCCCTCCACACCGTCCCATCACACACTCCCGGGGTCAGAGACAGAGTGAAGCTACCTCCACATCGTCCCATCAAACACACCCGGGGTCAGAGACAGAGTGAATTTCCCTCCACATCTTCCCATCACACTTTACTGGTGTCAGAGACAGAGTGAATCTCCCTCCACACCGTCCCATCAGACACTCCCTGGGTCAGACACAGAATGAATCTCCCTCCACACCGTCCCATCAAACACTCCCGGGGTCAGACACAGAGTAAACCTCCCTCCACATCGTCACAATACACACTCACGAGGTCGGACACTGAGTGAGTCTCCCTCCACACCGTCCCATCACGCACTCCCGAGGTAAGGCACAGAGTGAATCGTCCTCCACATCGTCCAATCACACACTCCCGGGGTGAGAAACAGATTGAATCTCCCTCCAAACCGTCCCATCAAACACTCCCGGGGTCAGAGACAGAGTGAATCCCCCTTCACATCGTCCCATCACACATTCCCGGGGTCAGAAACAGAGTGAATCTCCATACACATCGTCCCATCACACACTCCCGGGGTCAGAGACAGAGTGAATCTCCTTCCACATCGTCCCATCACACAGCTCCGGGGTCAGACACAGAGTGAATCTCCCTCCACACCGTCCCATCACACACCCCCGGGGTAAGAAACAGAGTAAACCTCCCTCCACATCGTCATAATACACACTCACGAGGTCGGACACTGAGTGAGTCTCCCTCCACACCGTCCCATCAGGCACTCCCGGGGTCAGACACAGAGTGCATATCCCTCCGCACCATCCCATCACACACACCAGAGGTCAGACACAGAGAGAATCTCCCTTCACATAGTCCCATCTCACACTCCCGTGGTCAGACACAGAGAGAATCTCCCTCCACAACCTCCCAGCACACAATCCCGGTGCTAGACACAGAGCAAATCTCCCTCCACACCGTCCCATCACACACCCCCGGGGTAAGACACAGAGTAAACTTCCCTCCACATCGTCATAATACACACTCACGAGGTCGGACACTGAGTGAGTCTCCCTCCACACCGTCCCATCAGACACTCCCGGGGTCAGACACAGAGTGAATCTCCCTCCACACCGTCCCATCAGACACTCCCGGGGTCAGACACAGAGGGAATCTCCCTCCACACCGTCCTATCAGGCACTCTCGGGGTCAGACACTGAGTGAATATCCCTCCGCACCGTCCCATCACGCACTCTGGGGATCAGGCAAAGAGTGAAACTCCCTTCAAACCTCGATATTAAACACTCCCGGGGTCAGACACAGAGCGAAGGTCCCTCCAGACCGACTCATCACACATTCCCGGGGTCAGACAGAGTGAATCTCCCTCAACGCCATCCCATCACACACACCAGGGGTCAGACACAGAGAGAATCTCCCGCCACATCGTTCCATCACACAGCCCCGGGGTCAGACACAGAGTGAATCTGCCTCTACACCGTCCCATCACACACCCCCGGGGTAAGACACAGAGTAAACCTCCCTCCACATCGTCACAATACACACTCACGAGGTCGGACACTGAGTGAGTCTCCCTCCACACCGTCCCATCAGGCACTACCGGGTTCAGACATAGAGTGAATCTCCCTCCGCACCGTCCCATCACGCACTCTGGGGATCAGACAAAGAGTGAAACTCCCTTCAAACCTCCATATTAAACACTCCCGGGGTCAGACACAGAGCGAAGGTCGCTCCAGACCGACTCATCACACATTCCCGGGGTCACACACAGAGTGAATCTCCCTCAACACCATCCCATCACACACACCAGAGGTCAGACACAGAGAGAATCTCCCTTCACATAGTCCCATCTCACACTCCCGTGGTCAGACACAGAGAGAATCTCCCTCCACAACCTCCCAGCACACAATCTCGAGGCTAGACACAGAGCAAAGCTCCCTCCACATCGTCCCGTCACACACTCCCGAGGTCAGGCACAGAGTTAATCTCCCTCAACACCATCCGATCACACACACTCGGGGTCAGACACAGAGTGAATCATCCTCCACACCGTCCCATCACACACACCCGCGGTCAGACACAGAGAGAATCTCCCCCCACACCGTCCCATCACACACTCCCGGTTCAGACACTGAGTGAATCTCCCCTCACACACCGTCCCATCACACAATCCCGGGGTCGGACACAGAGTGAATGTCGCTCCACGCCATCCCATCACACACTCCCAGGGTCAGGCACAGAGTGAAGCTCCCTCCACACCGTCCCATCACACACTCCCGGGGTCAGACACAGAGTGAATCTCCCTCCACACCGTCCCATCACACACTCCCGGGGTCGGACACAGAGTGAATGTCGCTCCACGCCATCCAATCACACACTCCCGGGGTCAGACACAGAGTGCATATCCCTCCGCACCATCCCATCACACACACCAGAGGTCAGACACAGAGAGAATCTCCCTTCACATAGTCCCATCTCACACTCCCGTGGTCAGACACAGAGAGAATCTCCCTCCACAACCTCCCAGCACACAATCCCGGTGCTAGACACAGAGCAAATCTCCCTCCACACCGTCCCATCACACACCCCCGGGGTAAGACACAGAGTAAACTTCCCTCCACATCGTCATAATACACACTCACGAGGTCGGACACTGAGTGAGTCTCCCTCCACACCGTCCCATCAGACACTCCCGGGGTCAGACACAGAGTGAATCTCCCTCCACACCGTCCCATCAGACACTCCCGGGGTCAGACACAGAGGGAATCTCCCTCCACACCGTCCTATCAGGCACTCTCGGGGTCAGACACTGAGTGAATATCCCTCCGCACCGTCCCATCACGCACTCTGGGGATCAGGCAAAGAGTGAAACTCCCTTCAAACCTCGATATTAAACACTCCCGGGGTCAGACACAGAGCGAAGGTCCCTCCAGACCGACTCATCACACATTCCCGGGGGTCAGACAGAGTGAATCTCCCTCAACGCCATCCCATCACACACACCAGGGGTCAGACACAGAGAGAATCTCCCGCCACATCGTTCCATCACACAGCCCCGGGGTCAGACACAGAGTGAATCTGCCTCTACACCGTCCCATCACACACCCCCGGGGTAAGACACAGAGTAAACCTCCCTCCACA